>NC_084663.1:166066300-166366300 GCF_028389875.1 Rhea pennata
ACAAAACATATAGAAAGAGTTCTGATGATTTCAGAGACAAGGGGAAAGAGAAATTCCCTTCCTTCCCTTCTATGCCGCATGAGGACAGTAATGAAAGATGAAATCATATGAGTGCATTTTTAGATAAAAACTACAGTGTGCAATTACAAATGATATCATCTTTGATTAGGATTAAGGCACAATCACTAGGTATTTGCAACGAAATGTCGTCTACACCGAGGATTTATCCTAACTACATAAATAGAACAATTTTTACAATAGAATTATACAGCTTGGATATTCTTTAGTTTAAATTGTGTTTGAGTAGTGGAAAGGAAAAACAATGTGCATGGGTGTATCCCTATTATCTTTTAATTTTCTATTTTAGAAAGGACTGAATATGATTTTAAAATGGAGGAAATTTTTTAAAGATATGTTACACTGTTAGAATTCTGTCAACATTTTCAATAGGTCTAGGATAGTTGATTTCTCCTCTCTACTCTATTCATTCTGTTTCTA
This sequence comes from Rhea pennata, assembly GCF_028389875.1. Classification (NCBI taxonomy): domain Eukaryota; kingdom Metazoa; phylum Chordata; class Aves; order Rheiformes; family Rheidae; genus Rhea; species Rhea pennata. The sequence goes on from NC_084663.1 coordinate 166,066,799, forward strand.
TGATTTTTCCTTATGCAGTACTTCAACTTTTGCCATTTCCAACTGACTATAACAGTATTCTTACTGTTGGTTGTTCTTTCCAAAATATCAGAATATTTTTATAGTGTTCACATTAATAAAATATCTAAATCCCTGCTGATCTGAATGTATTATCAGTGAATTGTTGGATTTTTCTCCCTTTTTAATATTTTTATTTCCCCATTTATTTTTATGGATATATTGTATAGTAATCAGAGTCTTGGTTTGTTTTTTTCATATATTTGTTTTCAGTTTTTGTAATATACCTGCTATGTTTTTCGCTGTCAAAGTCAAATGGTGCACATATTCAGATTCAGAAGGTTTGTAATCTGTGGCGATCCTTAGCTTCTGTGGAAATGGGTGTACCTCAGGCACTGATGTTAGTTACATGTTTTGTATGATCTCAGCCTTCTGGTTAACATCAGCATGATCTCAACCATCTCTGCTCAGCATAGTTTACTGTGCACTGTGAAGACTTGATCATGACCTGACTTTTACAAGAAACAAATGTAGAGACTAAGAAATACTATTGCATACATAGTTCATTAAGTGATGCATAGTAACATACCCAATTAATTAAAACTTCTAGAAATCTAAGATTTCAAATATGTAACTAAGTTTGATGCTAGTCATCATCCATTAGGATGCATCTAAACCTTTTAAGTTGGATAGATTATATAAAATATTTATCATAGTGTTGCATTTTTACCTCACTGTTTGTATTAGTATGGAACTCAGAAATACATTACATTTGCAGATAAAATTAATTCTGTGAGACTTTATGCTAAAGGAAATTCTACCATAGCTGTGTTCTCTAGTGCAACTTACTTTTATTTAAACTGAGCATGCAAACTTACCCCACTTGTCAGTTCATTCATGTTGATAATGATGCAACTTCTCAGACATTTTACACCCTAAAGACACATTAATTTTGACTTTATCTAGAGAGAGTATAGATTTTGAAGAAGTCCCACAAGGAACATCTTGTAGTAGAAATGCTATCTCCAATGTCCTCAGTGATCAACACTCCTGGAAGAATTCAAAACTGTAGGCTGTATCTCTAGTCCTTCTGTGGTAGGATAATGAAATCTCACAGTCAGCAGTCTTAGGTACTGCAGATAGGCAAGAATATAAGATTACATATTTCCTATATTTTTAAGTTATATATTTCCTGTATTTTAATCTTTCATCACTACTAGGCAATTTGCTTCTGTATCATCCCCTCATCTGAATCAAGACTGCTGAATGTAAGCAATCTGTAAGACTGCAGTGGTATACCTTGCTGCAGAAAATGCTATCCCTATTATTACCTTACTTAAGCTTTTTTTTTTTTTTTTAAAAAAAGACTTGTAAGTTCTATGGAATATCAGTAGATTGATCCAGGAAAATGAAGATGAGTAACATTTTACAATGTAGTGATAGTGACCTGATTAGCTAAAAAAAAAATGATTTATAAGAAGAACTAGTGAAGCTAAAACTTTACAGTGAAGAAACAAGGTTGGAAACATATTCAGAGAAAAGAGATTTTTTTCACCAAGTGTAGACAGCTACATAATAGGCTAGGTAGTCACTCTAGTCTCTTATACAGTCAATGAGGAGGTACTTGTCTGTGATTCATCTAATTCTATGGCAGATGATACCTCTAAAATAGATGAATTTGTTCAGATAATCTATGCCTTAACATTTCTTCATTGACTGTAAATGAAACTAGCGTTCAGAGGTGGAACTAGGTGAGATGAACCTAAACAAGGTTAGTGAACTAACCAGAAGAGATGAACTCTAACCAAAACACGTAAAAACAAAAGAGCATAGTGTCAGAAGAGTGAAGCAAACCTTACTAACTTTCTTGGGTTCAGTTCCTCTCTTAGGTCAGTTCTAATTAAGTGTCATTTATTTAGAGAAAGTTTATCCAGGGAACATATTTAAGCCTTAAAATACTGTCAGTGTTGGCATGTCTAAATTCTGTAATTATCTAAAAAATAGTAAGCCTCTTTCCGAACTTTCTAAACTCTTTCTTTCTGTATCTATATTAATTGTTTCAATTCATTGTTGTAGTTTGCTCAATGCTGCAACTATTATTTCTGGGAAAAAAAAAATCTATTCTATTTAACCTGCATGTGACTATTCCCTATATTCAAGAGTTCGATATAAGTGAAAACGCACACTGATGAAATTTAAAGTAACGCACACTGATGAAATTTAAAGTTATCTCTATAGGATTATAGTGATTAAGTACATGATAAGACACAAACGAGACAATAAGAATATAATGTAAAAACAATATTTCTCTGTGGTTCATAGAGGTTAATGAGGAAAGAACAGAAGATGAGTATGTTTTGATGTGTCGAGGAAAGACAATAGTTCAATGCTGCTCATTCTTATTAATGAAGAATAGAATTGTAATGTGAATAAGATAATAGTGGTGTTACGAACACAAAACATCTCTTCTGAGGATCATTTTGACTAAAGAGAGGGTGCCCTAAATTCTGATGATAAGTTTGCCTACTGGAGAATAAAAGAAGAAAAGTGGTATAACACACAACTTCTGCCTAACACAAGTACACTGATGTTAAATGATGTAAACTTTCCTAGTTAGCTCCCTTTTCGCCTGTACTTATTAACAGGCTTTTTGTTCATCATCCCCTTTGTCACTTTCCTAAAAATAAAATAAAATAAAATAAAATAAATCTCTGTATGTATATAATACCTTTTACCTTAGGCAAAATGGAGCTTTCTTCTCTCCTTTTAATATTCCATATTAATATTAATAATGTAGACTACTTCTGTGAACTCCAGCATAGTATCAATAACTTGTTCAGATCAATGCAAGGGTGAGGCAAGGTCTTGAGTAAAATAAATTGATACTCTTCAGCTCTTAAAACATTATTTTAGCTTCCTCAAATAAACAAGTTTGACTTCCTCAAATAAATTAATGCAAACTGACTCTGAGTGCATCTGCACAAGTGTTTTAGCCTGAAGTCATAGCGAATTTCTGAAAGGAAGACGAATCAAGGTATCGACTGAAGACTGCAGGGAGATGGTGACTAGATGATCTCCAGAGGTCTCTTCCAACCTAAATTGTTCTGTGATACGATGATAAATAACATCCAATGATATTATGGAGCAAATTCATGACAAACACTGACAGAATACCTATGCTATGCTCAAAGGTCTCATTCTGTACATTTAGGCATTTTAAAGAGTAAGAAACTCCTAGTTTATTCTCCATTCTGGAAAGACTACAAAAACAAAGGAGTTGGCATTAATGTATGAGTGCAGTTTTTCATTTTCTCCTTATTTCTCACATATTCCCAGTGTCCCAAAGAAAACATAAATTAGATAACGTTGACTAATTATTATTATTACTATTCCTTCACGGCCCTGTTGGTTCACTCATTGGTGTTTGTGATACCCCCTGAAATCTCTTCCCTGCCCAGATTTGTCTGGTTAAGTTATAGATGATACTGACTTTCTCAGTGAATAAAGTTTTGTTGTTCTTAATCTTTCTAATTAACTGCAGATTTCTGACTGTTGTCCATTTCTGTGTATCTTCCTAGTACGTGTTATGTGTAGTGATGCAGAAGGGATTATGGATGTAAGGTCTTAATGGTGCTTCATGAGCTGTCAGGGTGTCTCAGAGAGACCATCTTGCTCTGAATAGCTGCCTTTAGCCTTCACAGGGGGAGAATAGGTGTAATTACTTGTGTGTAAAGAAAAGGAAGAAAGAGTTTTTGGAACTCACTTTGGAGCAGATTGTGTAAGCTATAGGAGGCTAGAAAAGTATAGCCCTTCCTTAATAGGGTGCTTTACCCAGAAGCCAAGATCAAGACCAATGGATCATTTCTCCTAAGACGTATAAAGGCAGGGGAATAGAAAGAAGACAGAAGTTGCTTGTTTCATTAGGGGAGGAGCATGGTTTTCCTCAGCAGGAGCAGTAAAAAGTTACTTTCTGATCTTCAGGACCTAATTAGCTGGAATTGCCTTCCCAGTCCTTATGCAGTGGTTTCACTCCCCCAGGCACAGACAGACTTCATGATTTTCCCACCACCTTTCAAAGAAATGCAGAGCAAACAAAACTTTCCTCACTCCCTCTCTCACTTCTGTTTGGCATACTGTAGCAGCTTGTCTGACACACTTTTCCTTAGTTAACTGCTTGGTCCTGTGAGAAAACTGTGTTCTTCTGATGACACAGAATTCACAGGCACATGTGAATATATTGAAAAGGTCAAAAAAAAAAAAAAAAAAAAAAAAAAAAAAAAGCCATAGAAGACCATGAAAGAAGCAGAGTTACTATACCTGCCCCCAAAAATGCTAGTTATAATATAATTAGGATATGGTGAGGGAAAAGGAAGGGGAAAACAAGTTAAAGAGGCAGGTACTGGCAATCTACTGTTTTTCATTCATGCCATGGCATTTGCCACTTTGCAAAGTGCACTGATATGCAATTGCCAAATCATATTTGGTCTAGTCCTGAATACCCAACATTTCTGTGCTCCTTTGATAAGAGGACATCAAAGGTATAATAGATGCAGGTGTCCTGATTGCTTATATATTGCCACCAAAAATAAAAACTACCTTTTTATTCATGTTAGAACGGAAAGTCTTATGTTTAATGTCACAGAAGTAGTTCAGAGCAATTGTACCTGTTCACAGCAGGCACCCAGATTCAGAGAGTTGGAAATATTGTTGTCTAGCATGCTGCGCAAGCTGTGTTACAAAATCATAGAGTAACTTGGGTTGGAAGACACCTCTGTAGGTCATTCAGTCTAACTCTCTCAGTCAGTGTGGAGATACCACTACCTTTCTGGGCAATCTCTTCAGCGTTTGACCATCCTTATGGTGAAAAAAATTCTTCCTGATATCTAATTGAAATTTTTATTGCTGCAATTGCCTCTTATCCTTCTCCTGTGCACCTCTGAGATGATCCTGGCTCCATTTTCTCTATAGTCTTTATAGGCAAATGTTTCTCCTTCTGCTTTTCTTAAGGCTGAGCAAGCCTAGTACCCTCAGCATTTGCTTATATGTCTAGAGCTCCAGCATCCTAAACAAGTTGATAGCCATCTCCTGGGCTCGCTCTCCTACATCAGTGTTCTTATACTGAGAAGCTCACAGTTGGACCCAGCAGATGCAGTCTCACCAGTGATGAGTAGAGAGAAAGGATCACTTCCCCCAGCCTGCTGGCAACACTCTTCCTAACACTGTTGGCCTTCTTCTGTGTAAGGGCACACTGATGACTTGTGATTGACTTTCTGGCCACCTCAGGTACTTTTCTGCAAAACTGCTTTCTATCCAGTCAATGTCAGTCTATTATTCTGTCCTAGATGCAAGATTTTACATTTATTTTTGTTTATTTTTTGTTTATTTTTGTTCATTTGGTTTGAATTTAATTTTATTTATCATCTGGTTGTCAGTCAACCAAAAGTTGGCTTCCATCTCAATGTCACATGTGGTCAGAATTCATGTAAATGAGACATACTCCACTGCTGTCCAGCTATGGTCTCATGACTCAGCAGTGTAAACCGAATGCAGATCTCTAATGAGGAAAACAGGTACCTGAACATTGAAAAGGTACCTGAGTGAGAAGGTGATGCTGGCATCCCCCGAATCCAAAACTGGCATTTCAGAAAGTTGTGCTTCATGTACACTCCTGTGGAGCCTCCACAGATGTCTACTTACGTCTCCACAGATGTCTGCTTGTGTCTAGGATATCTACCTGTTTGTTCCACTGTGCTTAGCATATAATCAAGTGGTAGCTTAATTTACATAATCCTACATATGTTGTATGCCACAGGCTCCATCAGTATCTCCAAAAGTTTGGGGATGCCCAGAGAATAAAGGTACTAAAGGTCTTGTCAATATTTAGACATTCAAGAACAGAGTCTGGAGAATGATGCAGAGACTATGATCGGTACATCACTCATGGCAGTCTTGTGCATTCAAAACCAGTTATTCTGTGACTGGTACAAATTTCAGCAAGGTACTTGAGCAATAACTATTGTTTTGAGAAAATGAGCAAATTTTTGAATTTACATCATAATAAACAAAGCAAGTTTTCAGGAAATATTTTTTCTCAATATTATGAATACAATGAAAATTTTAAGTGAATAACAAGCAATGCAAAACCCACTAATGAAAACTGGACATTTCTAGTTTTTACTTTATTTCCACATCAAAACCTCTCTTCCTAATATGTTGATATCACCAATAGCAAGATTTTACCATTAACTGTGTAAATCTGGAATGACCAAAATCTGGCCATATATAGAATGATATTGAAAAAAATATTTAATGTGCTGTCAGGTTAGATTGTGATAATAAAAGTGTATAGTGCAGTAATAAAAATAGAAGGGATGTACTTTTTACTCAAAGGATAAATGATTAGAATCCCATATATCTGAGACTCTTTCACGGTTCTTTCCAAGGAGGAATTCATTTATATTCAGATTTCCTTGTTTATTTGAACATACTGAGACTACCTTTGATTAATGAGTTCTGTGAAAGATTCTGGAGAATGTTACTAAACTGATGGGCACACTTATCTCCAATATCCATTCAAAATTTGAAATCCATAAAGTAAGCTTTGATTTCCCTTTGGCGTTTTAATATTCAGAACAGTCTCTTTTAATTTAATTCTTCTACTGAGGCATTAGAAACATAACACTCCAGTTGTATTTTCTGTAGTTCTATAAGGAGTGTGACTAGAAAATACCTTTCTAAATTTGTGTCTTCTTTGCATTCCCAATATTCCTGGGCATTTTAACACATTATTTTTCTGCCAATGGTCTTGAAAAATCTTTTTAAAGCAGGTAGGAATTGTATACATCTTTAAAAACTGAATCTATCACTTAATAAGACCATATTTTTAAGGAATAAATTAAGCAGAATTAAGCTATTAAATTGGAATGTGTACTATTCCTGTCTAAGTATTCACTGCTAAAACAGTGAAGGGCTCCTTCCTGTAGAAGTAAAGCCTTGGCTTAGCTTTCCATATGTTTTTGCAAATAAACTAAAGTCAGATTTTTTTGGTCATTTTATGTAAGAAAGAAAAGACATAATCATCTTCAAATATGAAAAAGGCTGCTGCAAATAAAAGGGAAATGACTTTTTCTCCATAGTGAAAAGGATGTGAATTATTGAGATAAAATACAGTAGGCCAGAATCAAGTTAGATAAAAATTTTTAATAGTAATAATAGTTAGATGTGGAATGGACTGCTTTAAAAGTTATTTTATAGGGGTTTTTATTTTTAAAAAACAGATTAAATAACATAAAATGGCTTAGATGAATGTTATCCAGGACTTGTTATCTTTTCAAGCTTCTTTCAGCTTCATTTTCTTCCTTTCTGAAGGTTTTTATGTTTGTTAAAATTACTAGTGAATGAGAAATATAACTTTAGAAATGAAAATCTGTTTTCAGAAACTGAGTAGTTTACATTAGGAAAAGTTAAACTTTTGGTGGCAAAGTTAAATTTTTGGTGGCTAAGAACTTTTATCTATACGAATATACATCTTATATCTGTAGAAGATACTAACCTTTGGCTCATAAAGTCATATAGAGGAATACCTACCACCTCATGCACTACATCTGCAAACCATCTGTATCAAAAAAGATTTTTTTTCTAGTTCAAAAAATCAGTGCTGTAAGGTAAATATTGGTCATTATTTCCTTTGGATGGTGGAATACAAATGAGAAACAGAGGGATACTCTTTATTTTTTTCAATATGTATTGTAGTTGATGATAAAATTATATGTTCTCTGAGATCCTAAATATCTCCTTTCAAAAATATAGTGTTATTAAAGAGATATATTGCATTTAAATAAGCACTTTAAAAGGAAGAATAAAATGTATAGGAATATCTATGCTTGAAATGAAACGTTTGATTGACAGTGTGCTTTGCAATGAAATTTGAATTGCAAATGAATGCCAAAAATTGCAAGAATACAAGAATGCAAGAATGTTACCCATGGCTTCATTTTATCTGGATATTTTACATATCCATTTAATATACTCAGTATTAACAATTCCACACACTGAAAAATCCAAGGCAATCTTCCTTAAAACATGAACTTGGCTCAATATTCTGTACCTGAGATACAAGAGAAAACTCTTACAAGTAGGAAATAAAAAATGTTATGGTCCTAAGCTTACTTAGAGATTTTTAAGGCATATAGAAGATAGCTGTATTTGGTTTCCAGTTCTACTCAATCCTCAATATTAGTGAATGCTATATATCTGTCCATACATCCCTATATTATAGAGTATGAAAGACTGTATACAGGAGATGACTGCGAGGTTGTGCTGGTGAAAGCCTCCCTTAGAAAAGGCGAATAGTTTAAGACTTCTCAGATGTTTTTACATTATCTAGTTAAAGAGGGCTGAAGTAGTGGTAAGAACCTTACATTATCCCTTCTTTATTAGTGCAAAATTTTAAGCCTGTTTTAGACGCAGAAATGATGAAAAAGATTTTTTTTCCAAAAAAATATTCTTAATTGGTCACCATAACTGTTCATATTGTTACAGAATACACATTATTTCTATTTAGATATTCCAAACTAGTTTGATTCAGGAAGGAAGGAATGAGGTGAAACCATAGTTTATAATGAAGAGTAAAAAGTACTGTATTTTAACTAGATAGGATTTTATTGTTATTTCTTTGGAAAAAAAAAAAATCAATTAAGACTATAAGAATGCCCAGAGGATGAAATAATTTTCCCCTCTATAAAGCTTGTGTCTAAACTTGATAGATTCAGCAGAATGAAACTATGTGAGTCTGTGGAAAGAATATAATCTCTGGCCAAAAAAAGATGCTGACTCATGATTAAAAGCATCAAGTTTCTTTGTAATAAAGCCAAACTATAGTTAGTGGTTTCCAGTACATATAGAACAAAGTGATAAATGGACCTAATTCACATCTTTAAATGTGCTGATCAGGACTACTCACAGTTAATAATCCACTTCAGACAGCAGACTTCTGCTACTGTAAAGTATTTTGAAGAGTTAAATCAGTTTTTCTTATTCATAGTAAAAAGACTATTAGCCACAAGAAATCCCTTCATTTTCTTTCTTTTTCTTTTTTTTTTTTCATTTTTTTTCAATTGATATGACATTCTCATACAGGATCCATCAATGGAAGATTATGCCAGTTTGACTTTGTCAAATGTATACTTCTTAAGACTAATCATTTATTAAGATTTAAATACCAAAGGGTAGAACTGAAGAATTTGACCTATGAATTCCTTAAGTTGAAATGTTTAATTCTCCTTCTTCGTGTAATATAGTTTAAGTTTTATAAAATGAAAAATGTAAATGTTATAGTAGATTTTGTGCTTTTATGTGAGAATTGTATTTGTATTCTTTTACTCCTTGTAGTGGTAGGATCAAGGCGAGATTATCTGAAAGTGAAAATAACATTGTCTTTAATCTGTCAAGAGAGAATGGGAATATTTATGAAGTAATGTGAGCAGGCATAATTTTTTAAAGATGAACTTTGTCAGTTGAATCAGTAGACATTTTGTTGAATAATAGATATCTGAATAATCAACTGAGCTGAATATTTTTAAAGAAAATAGAAAACTAGAAGCATTATTAACAAATAAGACAACTTTTCTTTTTTTTTTTTTTTTTTTTGGTAAATCATTAAGGCTCTTCTCATTCATTAAAATCCACAGTGAAATGTCTTCCTAGCCTATTGATTGTACCTTATTTGCATAAATTAGTACCTTTTTTTGCAGGTGATTAGCCCAGAGCCACAAAAATAAATGTTAATGAACCTATAACCCTACTTAAACATGATACTCCCCATAACATATAGCAAGTCAGGTATTTTTGCTTATACAATATTTTTCTGAGAAAATGAGTGACCTTTACATAGATAGAACTTGTTCATGACGACGTAATTAGGTTTGACACTTTGCTTTGCCTGAAGGAATTTAACATTTTCTGTAAAAGATTGCTAACTATCAGGGCGAGTCTCAGACGTGTTGGTGTGTGTTTTGTGGGAAGGAATTAGGTATATTTTACTAGATACGTAAAATTCTTCTGCTACTTACTAGTTCACTGGGATGAAAATTTGTTACCCTGACTCTCAGGTGTGGTGCTTAAGGTATTCAACTGTAAATAGTGAACTTTGGTTTCTAGATCTTTTTCCAAAAACTTTTTGGAAAGTATTCAGATACCTAAGCTCCTGAACCTAGTAGCATATAAGATGCCTTAGTATGTTTGAGACATCCTCATGGGTCTAATAAATATGACACAAGATCTTCAGGACATTAACATCCATTTGGAATGATGGCTAGGAAGGTATCTAAAATGCCGTTGACAATTATATCTCACTGTTTTTGTATTTTTCAGTGACTATTTACTGAATAAATAATATATCAGTTGTCCACAGAATAGGGGCTGGAATGCAAAATTCCTGTGCACTGGAAGCCCTAAACACTGAGTTATGTACTTAGTATACATTTTTGTGGACAAAGAATCTTTCTTTCTGCTATGCTGTTATATGTCGTTACCAATATAACATTTATATGTCCTAATTTATGTTACTATCCTAGAATGTAAATGTGCATTTGTTCAAACAAATAAAAAAAACAAAATAAAAAAAAACACAGTAGATTTTCAAACTGGTGGGCTTTTGAATAAAATGGGGATTTCCCTTTCCTCATCCTCAGTTCTAAGAGATACACTTATTTCTGTCTATATTCTCTCAGGAGTACCAGTAGTCTCAAAATGCCTGACAGATCAAAATACTTTTTTTTTTTTTTTTTTTTTTTTTTTTAACAGACAGACTTTCCAACAGCTGCAAGAGTAGGACTGATATAGTTCCTAGATGTGCCATATTTAATCTACTTATTCAGATTCCTTCTGTGTCTCAAAGCTCTCTTAGGTCTTGGCCTGCCAAGGCATAGTCTTGAACTGGGGGGTTTCTGGCTAGATGACAGAACAAGGGCTCTGAACTGAAAACTTCTTTCTCACGTTCCCTGGAGTTAGATAGTAACCTCATCTTTGTTTCGAGGACTCTGGTTGTAGGCAGAGTTTGAATGTAGGATCCAGAAATCCGCAGAGGTTTGCCTACACTGGAGGACCACGGAGAAGATGTGTTTTCTTCTGGAGAGAGACACCAGGCATCCATGTTTCAGCTTCAAGAGAACCAGTGGTGCCAAACATGGACATCACGGCTCCTAATAGAAGACAAGCTCGCACCTTCCAGAGACTAAGTCTCTAACAGCAGAGTCAAAAAGGACCTAGAGGCTTAAAACAGGCCATATCACAATTTAGACTTGGAACACTTTAATCACAAAATCAGTAAATTTCTCTACACATCTAATTTCATAGTGTTCAATACATCAAGGATTAGCAGCACTTTGGCAAACTAAACATACTTTTACTCGTCTGGGATTCATATCTTTGGGGGAAGGATGCTCATGCTGGCTAACTTGCACCATTTAGAAATTATGGAATTTATTCTTTAAATATATGTATAAATTATTTGGAAAATGATAGATCTCACATTGCATAACTTTAGAACTTTACCCCTGTGGATGTTTACATCTGAAATTGACCCTTTTGTTATCAGGGGAGAGGAATAAAGAATTTTCAGGTTGCAACTTGTCTGACTTATATAGACATAAGAAATTGAGTGTGTCTAACTGAAAACTTTCAGGTAGGAATTGAAAAACCCCTAGAGGACTGGCACTTCAGAAACTTCCTGAAGCAATCCCTGAAGTGCTTTCTATCAACTACCTTAGGTGTTTTATAGTTAGTGTGCTAATAATTGTGAATGCAATCCCTATTGAATTTCTAGGTACCTGATACTCCAGGGTAAATTAGAGCTGTGATTTCAATTCTTATATTAAAGCCACTGAAACAGATACTGAAGGTCCTCAGGTTCATGTCCTTTTCTGTATGCTGTCGTTAATGTTGATGATCTGACAGACTTTAATAGAAAATGTTCTTCCAGGAGTTTTCCAGATTGAGTCTTAGATAATTAAACATATAATGTAGTTGTCATGTGTTTAAAGTAATTGTTCTTTAATTAAATTTTGATCTCTCTTACTGAAAAAAAAGTACTTTATTAGTCGTCTCTGGTTAAGGAAATTTATAATTAAATAGAAAATTCTTAATTTGTCTCACATTTCCTGTGATTGCTACAAGAACATCACATGTTATTGAAAATCATTGTATCATTTTTTTATTCAATGGTACTTGGCTAGCATGGCATTCCATAACTTATTAGCTCATTTTTAGTTTATGCTTCAGTCTGCTTCCTTGCAGCATCTTTAAAATAGAGTAGTAAAGCTAGATATGATATATTCTGAAAAGTGTTGATGATAACTTTTAATATTCAGAATATTTATCTTGAAGAGATTTTGCTTAAGTCTTCACATGGAGTGCAAATCACTTTAGTTAAGACAAGAGATTTCAAGACTATGTAGCACTCATCTGTCTTTGATTTTGGAGTATACTTTCACAGGACAACTGTAAACATCTGATTTACTGTATACCACAAACTGAAATTTTACTAGCAGATTTTTAGGCAGGGAAAAAAAAGTCTTAATTTCAAAGTCTCAGATGAAGAAGAATCCTCCATTATCATTCTGTAAGCTTCAGAAGGTTAACTAACTTCTCTGACAAAAATATATACTGTATTTTAAGTCTAAATTAGTTTGCCTTCAGATCATTGGATCTTGTTAAAATTTCTCCTTTTTTTTTTCCATTAAATTAAACTGAAGAGGTCTTTCTCATCAAATCTCTCTGCCATCATTCATAAATATATCATAATTGCAGATTCCTGCCCATCTGTTTGCCATCGTTCATAAATATATCATAATTGCAGATTCCTGCCCATCTGTCCTAAAACTTTTTTTTTTCCTTACCTAAGTGTGATCATCTTTAATAAGGCACAAGGTTGGTTATAAATAAATAACCTCTGCAAGGAGCAAAGAACAAGATTATGACTCTGGAGAGATGGAGTGAAACCAACAGTACAGGTGCTGATTGCCCAGCTACAAGTGTTGGCAGGTGCTGTTGGGGGATGGTGCAAGGCACCCACACTGACCTGGGTCACAGGTATGGTGATGATAAGATAGAGGAGACAGAGGAGGATCACAAAAAGTGCAGCTGTGTATGTCCCTCCACATGGCCCCTGGGATAAGATGAGGAGAGTGAGAATACTGTTTGGAGAAACATGTAGAATTGAATGATTTTTGTCCTCTGAAGTATCTATACTTCAAGATTTAAATTATTTTATATGAATAATAAAATATTTCCTGGCAAGAAAGTATCAAAAAGTATATCTGTATATAATGTAATGCTCAAAGGGAGAAGTTAGAATTTTCTTTTTAGTTCTAATAACTACTGAAATACTTTATGTAAAGTAGAATAGTTTAACAAAAAAAGAAAAAAGAAAGAATGTTGAAGAAACATTCTTCGGAAATACACTAAAATAGGGGAATTTGAAGTGAAATTCCTGATCCAGTCAGTAAAATTGGGAGCCTTGAAGAGGTTGTTTTTATATTCCATGTAAGTGCTCTCCTCAGAAATACTAATATAAAGAATAGGGGTATCACTTCTTTAGCCCTACTTTGAGTGAAACCTGATTTGTTAGGTATGTTTTAACAATATCAATTTCTTAAGACCTCTAGACTTGAGAATTATAGTACTCAGGGCCACATTAATCATTACTGTTAGAACTTGTTTGTCTATACCTGTTCCCAGCATAAAAAATTCAGGTGTGTCCAGAGGAGGTCTAATTCTAGTCCATTGCTACTTATGAATAGTTTAATTTCTTAAATTAAAATGAACATTATCAAGCCTCAAAAAAACAAAATAAAACAAAACAAAACAAAGCAAAGCAAACTAAAACAAACTCTATTAATCAGCACTATTCCTTTTTTCAATAAAACTTATTCTTTTGTTGAAAATATTTTTTTTTGGTATGAGCTATTTCCTACTGATACATGTTTATCAATGTTTATTCTACTTAACTTTTGAGTTCTGAGCTGGACATTGCACTATTTTGCTAGGAATAGATATCAGGTTGGCAGTCCCAAAATTACCTGGACACTCTGTTTACAAATGTTTAATGTTAAAACAATACTAATTTGTTTTCTCTGGTCTGCAGTGTTCTTCCTGTCTTACTGAAAATCTATACTGATATTCCAAAGTTTTCTGGCTGACCTATTTACATACATAGGAAGCTGCAACTGCTGATTTTAAAATATTTAAGGTTGGTTGTCACTGATTACAATCATTCTGCTTTATTGCTTGAGTATATTTATTTTTATTTTACAGGTTGCTATAGCAGCTATAGAAAAAACAACAGATGAATTTATAATTTTTATTGAGGACACACCAAAGGAAGTTGTATCAATAATTTAGGCAACAGATAGAAAGAAATGGCTTGTTTGTAAAAGAAAATTGGGCTAGAAAAATAGTGACGGGGTTTTACTAATAGCTTCCTTTAGAGGACATAGGACAGTGATTAGAGAAAGATGGATCTCACAGCTCAAGCTTAGTGATTGAGAAGTTGATAGTAATATCAGAGAATAGACAAACAACAGCTCTGACATAAGAATAAAATAAAAGCTCTTCTTTCATCCATCCAGATAAGTCCAGCTCATTAGAGCTGTCTGTAAAACAGTGAAATGTGAGAGGTATATCCAAAGGAAATATTAATTGGCATCCTCAATTTCTGAGTGATAGTTAAACTCATAAGAGTGGAAAAGGCACCATGGGGAAGGAGAAGAAACTGATAAACATACAGTGAACATAACACAGGTTCTTCCCATTATACAAGTACTTTGATCTCAGAATACTAAGAGAAACCCAGGTAAACTCTCTGTTAATCTTATCATACATTTACTAACTTCTAAATGCTTTAAATTATATACAATATAACAACCGTAACACTTTAAAGGAGCTTGGAGGATTTTTTTCTTACTTTTCTAAAGATGAAAAATACTTTCTATCTATTTCACTGACATACTGATAGAGATCTGGCAGTGACAGGAAACTGTATGAATCCCATGACAAAGGTATTATGTTTTGAGTCTTCAAGGGTCTTCAAAAATCACTGTAATGATCCATTCCTCAAATGCCAGTTCATCCGAGTAACACATACTTCTTGGATGTTTTGCAGTAAGAAAGATCGGTGTCCTAAAGCTACAAAATATTTAACACCTGAGAGTTATATGTGTTAGTCTGTTAGGTAGTCTGTTTATTCTAGTAACTTTTCATTGAAATCAAGCCTATATTAATTTAGTAGAGAAACTGTAATCCCCTTACCACTAAACTGTATTTTATTTTTAGACAAATTGTAGAGAATTATGACTTTTGTCACTTGCTGCAGTTAACTCTGCTATTGGTACAAATAGCGTATAGTCATATAATAAAATCATATATATTATATCAATAACTAGGATTAGTAAATAAAACTTCTCTACCGGTTTGAATTAAGTAATTTCTGCCCTCAAAATGGAACAAGTTGTACATCCAAGATACATTAAAAATGCATCTTTGGAAGTTGAAAAATCTGTAATGTATCTACTCTCTACGAATCAGTTGAGAAAGAGTATTTTTCTGTATCACAAGGTTTTCAGAGCAGCAAAGAGACTAAAGAGACATAAACTACACCTAAATTGACAGGGGTATGTGTATGCATTCATAGGTTTGCATGCTTGCATATGTACATATGTGTTCTGCTTTCATTTGAGAGTGAGATAGGGACAAATTATAGGTGTATTTCATTATTTTGTAAATATACTGTAAAGGAAAGTTTTCTTCTACTAGTTAATTTTCAAGTATATCTAATCTTTTATATTGCTACCAGAAAAAATGATAAAATTCATAAGCATAACTTAGCACAAGCCAAGCATAAACAGATGGCAAAGTGATAAAAGAAAGTTTTCAAGAGTTGCTCATAATGCTAAAATCTTCTATAGGATTCCATATCAAAATCTTTCATTTTTTTACTTATTTGGATTTATGAGTTATCAAAGGTACTGGCAACACTTAGAATATGCTGTTCTAAAAAGCATTCTTCTGTCTTGCAAAGAGAAACAAGCAACGTCAGAAACTCATCAGGACCTAGGACCTCTCAAAGAGACTTGATAGTCAATCACCTGACAGTGACATTTTGCATTTTTGTTAAGGGTTGGCTTCCAGATCTGCAGAGTTTGAAGCTGAGAAGGATTCAGAAGTATAAATGGATGCCATTTCCTAGACCTGTGTTATTTTTGCTGCACACAGTACATATCTACCCATACACCATTTTTACCATTCATGTAATAGTTTATTAACTATTGTGTAAATATGTAACATGATAATTTTTTAGGGATTAATTTTTAAATATGCAGTTTTTTAGCCATTTGGCATCCTTCACATCCATTTTCCTCTCTTAGCTTCACCTTCAGTTGAGTGTCTTTACGACTGCACTTGGATTGCTGTGTGCTAGAAAGTATTGCACTGGTAAAAAGACTTGTTAGGAAAGTCTCTTGATGACTTAGCTGCTCTTCTCCATACCTATTTTGGAATTCATGAAAAGTAGTATGTTACCAACCACATTAGAAAGATAAAAATATGTTTTAGAAACAAGCAGAACAGTAAAAAATACTGTGATTACTAATGACCATGAAATGCTAAAGACCATGTGCTAAAATGCTAAAGACCGTGAAATAGAGATTGGATATAAATATGACCTTTCTTTTTTCTTTGATGCATAAATATAGAAACAGATCCTGGAGCTTTTCCAAACTGATTTTTGTAACTATCTTTTTAATTTTCTGGAATGATTAGAGTGATTTGTACAGAAAAGAAGCTCCAAAGCAGTCAAAAGGAAAAGCTATTAGACAGTCTGCAGAAATGCTGCTAGATGATGCAGTTTATTTATTTCATCCTTATGTTGTACTGTTTTTTATAAGGTTAACTAAAGTACAAGGTTTTTATGTTCATATAGCATTTTGATACGTCAAGTTAATTTTAATAGCTAGCAGTTCATCATTGTACTAGGTTCTATATGAAGTAAACTTTATGTTAATGATGAAAATTTGCAATTAACATTTTATTCTTCTATTTGGAAGTATTGGTGAACAGCTAACATTTGTTCATGCAAATGATTCAAAACAATTTTCTAGTGAACATTGCTAAATAATTTTTAGTGAATGTAATTTTTAAAGCAAACAATGTCTCCTTTACTCACATTTCTGCTAATAAATAAATTGCAAAATATTCTTGCACCCTTCTTCCTTCTGCTTAAAAAAGAATGAGATGGATTATATAGATGTGATTAATATGTAAGGTTACAGAATCACAGAATAGCTGAGGTCAAAGGGACCTCTGGAGATCATCTAGTCCAACACCCCTGCTCAAGCAGGGTCACTTAGAGCATGTTAGATAGGGTAACATCCAGACGAGTTTTGAAGATCTCCAGAGAAGGAGACTCCACAACCTCTCTGGGCAACCTGTTCCAGTGCTCTGTCACTCTCACAGGGAAGAAATTCACCCTCATGTTCAGGTGGAACTTCCTGTGCCTCAGTTTGTGCCTGTTGCCTCCTGTCCTATTACATGGTACCAGTGAAAAGAGTTTGGCCCCATCACGTTGACACTCCCCCTTAAGGTATTTGTAGACACTGATAAGCTCCCCTCTTGGTCTTCTCTTCTCCAGTCTGTATGTTTCAATTGACTGTCTAAACTCCTGCTATAACAAATGGGAATATAGGCCTGAGATACCCAGGACATCCTCATGGGCCTAACATAGGACATAAGGGTAATTTATGCCCTCCAGGAAAGGCAACTAGATACCAGTTCAGATACCTCAAGGCCTCTCAAACAAGGCCAAACACATCAGATGAGACTAGCTGACCTTTTTGATCTCTTAGTTAATGCAGATAATTGATTCAGGACTAGTTGTCTGCATGATTTTTTTTTTTTTTTTAATTCAGGCCTTTATTTTGCTCTGAATTTGGTCTGATTATTTGGCCAGCTGAAACAACCCTTTTAAATAATTTAATAAATTGAGATTTAAAAAGTTTACTGGTCACAACATCCTGACAAAGTAGTTAATTAAAAAAAAAAAACAAAACAAAACATGGCAATCAAAATGTTTTTGATAGGAAGTCCAGAGATGGTTTCAGATATTTCTCTTCTGGACCCCTTCATGATGATATTTCATAAACACAGACTCATCTGCTGCATATAATCACTTATTTTTGTTGTTTTCAGTTTTGTCCTTTCATCTCTAATATCCGATCTCTACTTTTTCTTTTTTAATTATGTTTTTATATCTCTCAATTTCTATTAAGATGATCTATGAAGAGCATTAAGTATTTGTGTGGTTATTGAATTCTTTAACGATTCCTTCCATTGTCTATCTCCTTTATCAAATGTGCCCATTGGGCTAAATATTCTAATGAAGTGAAGGCATAAAAATATAAACTCCAATATAACATTAATAAACACTGTCCACATAATAATTGTCACATTTTTGCTTCCCCTGCCCCCTCCCGCAAATGACATCATTTGAAACCTTCTGCCCAGCCCGTTCTGCTGTAGAACACAATTTTCTCAGAATCTTCCTCCAGAAGTGTTTAAATTTTCCCCGTATGCCAGTATATAAGTTCTACAATGATAAACTGTTACGGGTTCAATAGTCAATTCCTATTTCATATTTAGATACTATATGTAGAACTTTTATATTGTTTTCTTGTTTATTTTTAAACAAAAATTTTAAGCGTAAAAGAAACAAAATTCTTCATATTTCATTTTGCAAGGCTTTGAGAGTTCTCTAAGGTTCCTGTAGAACAAAAATTTGACTGCAAAGATTTTAAAATGCATGCCTATAGATAATATACTTTAAATTTAGGACCTATGTCAAGAAGCAGCTTCAATTATATTTTAAAAGCTGTCTTTGGATGGTATTGTGTCATCAACCTTATGACAGAAAACTAAATACGCTAGTAAACTGCTCTCCAGTGCTTAAAAAAAAAATAGTTACTTTTCAGGATATTTTAAATATAGACTTACCAACAACGTATCTTATCTAACACCCCATTTTTTTAGTGCTCTTTATTTCTATTTTCCAGGCTTGATCACAATCATCAACAGTTATCTCTGCCAACATATTGGGCAATATGTAAAGTTCCATTTGCATTTCATCTGAAGTAATGAGGACATTCAACTAAGTCACAGCAGAGGCACAGCAGTCAAAGAGTCTGTTATCTGAAAAGAAACTATAGAGCTTGCATATGTGATATAATTTTAAGGACAGTGGATTTAAAAGGCCAGACCAGATACACTGAACTATTTTTTCAAACTGTTGCTTATATCGTAATCCATTTTTACACTTACTTTATAACTTATAAAATATTATTTCAAATTGTTCTTTATTAGTTTTTATTCATTATAATTACCACTGTTTCAATTAATGCCTTAAGCTTATTATCTTGTAAATAATGCTGCAAAATATTTGGGTTTCCAGCTGAGCTGAAGCATCAATAATAGAATAGTTAATACCACATAACAATGTAGTAGATAAAGTGACCAAAATGTTGTTATAAAATATCACCAGTAGTGAAAATGAGCATACTGAAAATAAACCTTGGTATTTGTAGCAAATCTGCCTAAATATTATTAGCTTAGTTTTTGTCTATGTTTCGAATCACTCCAAAAGGCTTCTCCAAGGCAAATCTTCTCTAGGGAGATCCAGTTCTGTACAGCGTGAACCTGACTGAGTAAGTATTGCAGAGCTGGAGAATACTGCCTTGCCTTTTATATAGTCACATGGTCACAGTGCCTCTCATGAGAATACTTTTGATGCTCCTTCAGAAAATAGTAGGAAAAAATATTTTGCTATTCTGGTGATATTCTGGTGAAAAAAAAAAAAAAAAAAAAAAAAAAAAGATGATTCTTGCCCATTTGAGAGTAGCCATAAATGCTAAACTGTAACAACTAAAATCCCCAAGTTGTGCAAGAAAGCAGAGTCAGATTCTTCCTGGTGGCACCCAGTGACAAGAGAGGCAATGGACACACACAGTAACACAGGAGATTCCATCTGAACACAGGAAAATCTCTCTTCACTATGCGGGTGATTGAACACTGAAACAGGTTGCCCAGAGAGGTTGTGGAGTCTCCATCCTTGGAGATACTCAAAATCAAACTAGTCACAGTCCTGGGCAACCTGCTCTAGGTGACCCTGCTTGAGCATGGGGGTTGGACCAGATGATCTCTAGAGGTCTCTTCCAGCCTCAACCATTCTGTGATTCTATGATTTTTTTCTTCTATTTGATTACTTTTGGTGGCATCCACTAAACAGAGATCAAATTTATTTTTCCTTGCTTCTTTCACCATATTGCTGATAAACAGAATTTGGGAGCAGAAATATCCAAATTCATTATCATCTCAAAGAACTCATTTTTAGTTTTATTTGCTCCAAAGAATCAACATTATGCTGTGTTTGTTAACCCCAGCTATAAGGTAATAGAAAGTACTTTTGGTAAATTGTATTTATATGGAATATTAGGTTCATAATATGAAAAACATCATTTGAAGATCTTAACTACCAGGAAAAAGCCTCCTGCCTTACAATCTATTTACTGTTTAACCAAGCACCAAGATAGCTATAAACAGAATTTCTTACTCAGTAGGAAGGCAATAACTGCACATCCATGAAAGGACCCAACTAATTCTTAAAGATAGATTTTGGTTATAAACGTAAAAAGATTTTCCAAATTCCAATAGCTTTCCATGAAAGTAATTATGTGGGGCTGCATAGACCCAGATCTGTGTCCAGGAAACATCTGTAACTAGATCATGCCAAATGAGAAAAAAGTTTTGGAGATAATGTAAGTAATTGATGGATATTGTTACATTTTTATTCTCACTTATGAATTTTTTAACTCTGTCTGTACTTGGCTTTTGTAAATAAATTCTTATTTTAATGTAACTTGTATTAAAGGTGGTATCAAGAAAAAATCCATTTTCCCCTAAGATTTCTACGTATATTAACAATAGAAAAAAATCTTTATTTCCATTACTTGTCTCCCTCTTGTAATTTAATACATCTTTTTCTTTCATAAGGTTTCAAACGTTAACAAGAAGAGACTGATAATTTTACACTAGATATTTTTATAGATAAAAGTAGCAGAAATTCTGTTTAGCTCACTGTAGATTACAAAGTTAACATTTCTTTTGTTCTATATTGCAACAAAATCAAAGTTTTGTTTTATTTCATTGGAGAAAAAAGAGAAAAAATATTTTAGATAGAAATCTGATATTACTTTCAGAAAGATAAAGTGTTTGCATAAAGTGGGACACTTCAGTTCATACACAAAATTAAGAGATTAACTTTGAATCTAGAACAAGCTGTTCAGTCTCTTTTTCTGAGACACATAAAACAATGTTTTTTTATCCTAGACCACTCTGATTTCCATGCATCTCCTCTATTAAAACTGATACCACAACCACTTTTCTCTAAAAATAAACATTATTTCTCAACAAGTACTTGTTTCCATAAATTTTTTTAATCTAGAAAGTCATTTAATTGAGCAAATTAAGCTGAGTAATCTCAAAACATTTAACTTAATTCTCAGTTCTTTTTCATTTTTTAATTCCATGTTGGCATGAATGTCCAACATTTTCTAAACATTTTTTTTCTTAAATATTGGCATATATACTCATTTTGAGATACTTAGCTTATGTAATTTTGTACTCAGATAAAGTAGATTTTTGAACTTATTAATGTTAAAACAGAAACTTTTAGATATTAACATTGGTTTTATTAAACTGTTAAAAAACAATATTTTTGTTTTATTACATTTTTCAGTAATTTATTATGTTATGAAAGACTTTAATGAAATAAGAGCATCAAAAGATGAAACTGTAGTTTTTGCAGACAGTTCTACTGCTTCTGTAAGACTACAAAGAAAATCATAAAGAAAAATTGTTAAACCAAAGGAAAAGAAGGTCCACAAAACCTCACAAGATACTCTTCCTTCTTTTTTCAAGTAAAATGCTATTTGATTTTTCGGTTATTCAATAAAGTACTGGGTTTAAAATCTTTCCTTACAAGATAAAGTCCTTGTGAAACTAGAGATAAGAATTCTGAGGTGTATGTCAAACTAACAGAAACAATAATTAATTTTAAAATAGTCCATTTCACATAGTTGAGGTTTCCAATACCTATGTTAGCTTTATATGTTTTTTACTTGCTCTTATTCTGTTCCACATTTGCATTCTAATCTTAGCATTCACTAAACACAATGATATTACTAACACTGATTGCATTAGGAGATATAGCAAAAATATATATCCTTTACTCACTTAATTGCCTCAAGACTCAAGTCAGACTGAACTTGGTCTTTGGGACCAGTAGAGCCACTTGAAAAATAAGAGTACTTCAATAGATTATAATAATTGAATATGGCAGTACTGGTTATAAAGGATTTAATTCATCCCACCTCTCTGAAAACAATTAATTGAATGTCTAAAGTGACCACAACTCAAAGTTGGAAGAGGTCCCTAGATCTCCCCTCTAGCCAAGGAAGGCAGAGAATTATCTTTAAAGAGCAATCAAGTTCTCTCATAGTCTAAATTATTCTCTTTTTAATATTTTTTTCCTTTCTCTCAGCTGAACACAAAAAGGAGCCTAAGGGATTCATTAATCTGATTTATGTTAGTTTAATCTAACCTGAAAATTAACTTTATGAACAAGTATGTATCATACCTCATTTATATATATACAGTTATATAAAATCAGTTTGGCTACGTGGATTCCACGTCTACATTAGCAAATTAAATGGGACCAAAGCCCATTCTCTGGCGCTGGAGCATAATACAATTCACATCCATTTTGCAGAACTTTCTTCTCCTCAGAAATAATGTGGACTTGTCTGTATCATCTATTGGGAGTGACCTCTAAATTATGATATCTCCCAAATGATGACCAAGTGTTATCAGGGACTAAGTACTACCTGGAGAGATAAGATTTGTGTTTTTGACCGTACTAACAATTTAACGGGTTAGACACCTAAGACTACAGCCTGAGTTGTATATTTTAGCAGCATAAACATAGCTTGTAGGCCTGCTTTCTTAAATATTAATCTGGGATTACACACTATGCTAATATATGCAAATTTTCTCACTGCAGGTCTGTGTTTTCCAACCTTGAAATCTTTTTTTCAATACTTTTCATTGCAAAATCAAGTTCAGCTCCTCCACTTAAAAATAAAGAAATATTTTACATAGGGAACCCCGAGACAGGGATATTCAAACTGAAACCAATGTCTTTCTATTTCACTTTTATCCATCTCCCCAGTATGAACATTTAGAAAACACCTTCCAACACTCCCTCTAGGAGAATGCATTAACAATATTTTCTCTAATTTGGATGGAAATTAATTAGAATGCTTCCCTTGTAGCTATTTTGTTATAATGTGACAATTTAATTGGCAGAAGAGATTTGAATAGATAAACAGTTATACAAGGATAATTTAAGTTACGTGTGCATCAGTATCTTTGGTACTCTTGAGGATTTGGTTTTGCAACTACGAGCAAGCCTTCATTATGTTTTTTGCGAGTGAGAATTTTTCTGGTTATTTCTTTCTATACTGCAATTTTGGTGAAAAATTATTGTGCTTTTAGGTATAACTCACTGTATATTGCAGCGGCTGCCTACATATTTATGCATTTAAACATCCTAATTTTCATTATTCATCATGATTTTCATTTAGCTATTATAAGATAAAAAATGGTTAGAAATATATTTTTACTCTCGTAACTCAAAAATGGATAAGGAAATTTATGAGTTGAACAAGAAAATTAAGTTTTAAAGCAATTTGCATATATTCCAGATCAGCAGTACTAGTACCTAGTATCTGCTCTTAATGACTGTTAGCCAGTTTTGATATTCTATTTCTCTTAGCTTTCTTTCTCTTAGTAAGGTTCCAGGTTTGATTTTTTTTAACCCATGCACTTTATATGTGTAGAAGTGGAGATCTGGAAGAAAGAATTGGGTTCTTTATTGAAGAATAAATTGTAAATCCCTGTAGTTTACCCAGCAGTAAGTGGCTACAAAAAGTAAAATTAATCGGATAATTCTCAGATATGTTCTCAAAGCTCTTAGTCTGTAATTCCGTTTTCCCTCTTCCTCTTTCTATTTTTACTTCCTCCTCTCTTCCATCCTGTGTCCCTCTGTGTGTTTGTCTTTCTACCAATTAATCCATTACTGCTTTCCAGACTGTTGCAAAACAGATAAGCCTCAGTCCTTCAAACTATTGTCCGGACGCTTTACAAAGTACGCAAATTGCTCTCAAAATGGTTTGTTGTAATATTTATGCTGAATCGTACTTCTAGTCACACCAGAACTGCTATAAAACAACCTTTCATGTTGTAATTGCAAAAATGCTTTCAGCTACAAAGAGTGGAAAAGTCTTAAAAGTAAAGGATTTGAAGATATAAACCACTTTGAGAAAAAAAAAGTTTCAAACCTCAAAATTTTTCAACAGATATTGTGGGCGATGTTCTACATGGAAATAATAATGTCTCTTATACTACACTCCTCTCTAATTGCACACCAGATTCTAAACCTGGTTTCATATTTCTTTCATACAAAAGACTCCAAAGGAAATTGAAGAGATATTGGAATGTGCTAGAAATCACTGACCACAGGGGAAAAATAAATAAATAAGTTAAAAAAAAAAAAAGAAAAAAAAGAAAAAAAAGATGATGGATAGATAGATAGATATGGGGAGGGCAACAAAAATGATCAGTTTCAAGTTCAAATGCTAATCTCTATTATTGCTATAAACAGTTATGAGTTAAAGGAGAAGAGGAAATACTACATATCTTTAGCTCTCTGGAAAAAGAATGTAAGGAAGTGATGAGTTATCTGAAATCAGTATCTCTGTTCTAATACTTAACTATTGCTTTACTCTGAATTAAAGGCAATAGTTCTATTAAAATAGATATTAAAGTAGAGTACATAACTTTTCAAAGTTATGTATAGATAGGATGTTGCCTCAAAACCAAATTCTTAATTTCCTTCAGTTTTCCAGAGGCATGAAAGCTTTAATTTTGCATTGATATGAATGCATACATGTAAAACATATTCATCTAGGAGGATCTAATTTGAATTTATTACAGTGTTACATTAAAAATAATAAAAAAATATGATAAAGATTAGGAAGAAGACCTTCAAATTGAAATGAACTAGTTAAGAACAAGACAACAGCTGAAGTTCAGACTAACAAACTAGAAGGATTTTTCTTGTAGGAATCATCAAGGATCATTCTTTGGGTTGATCTTATTTAGTATTTATGATGAACACAAAAAGGCAGAGTCTGCTACTGTTGCTTACCTGCAGCTGAGACTGTCAATGTAAAGGAAGTCTGTAAAACGATGCAAGAAAATTTGAATGACCTTGAAGACTGTAAGGACAGAAAAAAGGGAATGTGGTTCAATAGCAAAGTGTGCATAGTTATTCTCCTGAGGACTTTCTTTTGCGAGGTGAATACTCTTAAGGTAGCAAGTAAGGATATTTTATTTCATCCAGAATGACCTAGTAGCTGTAGAGAAGAGATAAGTCTGACCTTAGAATGCATCAGAATAATTACCTGAAGAGAAAGAAAAGTATTAATTTCAGCACAGA
Organism: Rhea pennata; assembly: GCF_028389875.1. Classification (NCBI taxonomy): domain Eukaryota; kingdom Metazoa; phylum Chordata; class Aves; order Rheiformes; family Rheidae; genus Rhea; species Rhea pennata. Next base: position 166,092,456 of record NC_084663.1, read on the forward strand.
AAATAATGATGAGACTTCATCTGGAATATTATGAATAGCTGTGAACATCTACATTCAGGAAATACGAGTTGAAAATGGAACAGATCCAGAGAAGGATTAAGCTAATAATGGGCACAGGCTCTTATGCTACAGAATTTTTTAAAAATAATTTGGTTTCTCTAGCCTGGGAAAACAAAAATTAAGAACCGATATGTTTTCTTAAAGATCTGGTAGGAGTGGTGAGGGAAGGATAATTTAAGCTCAGTACACAAGACGAAACAGATAAACAGGCCATGAATTATAAGATTTTTTTCTAATAATGAAAATTTAAAAGTACTGAACATCCTTCCAAAGAGAAGAAAAGATTAAAATTCAAAAAAAAAAAAAAAAAAAGTTTTTAAGATAGAGTTTATTTTATTAAGGGTTGAAAATCCTGTCCAAGCTCTCTGCCAGCAGAAGACTGGAATTAGATACTTGGGAATTTTGAGTACTTGGTTAAAGACCCTATATTCCCACATTTTTACTACTCATTACTGCTGACCCAGATAATGAACAACAAATTTACAGTTTCTTGATGTTATAAGAGAGTTTTTCATTAAAATTGCACAAGAATAAGATACCTTTATCTTGATGTACTAATCTATTTAAAGGACACCATTACTTCCCTTGAGATTTCTGGCTATATATTGAATTTTCTTTGCAACACAATTTTAGGGTATATTTTATTTCCTCTTTTTATAGACAATGAAAACTTGCAGGAGGAAGGAAGGAAAGGAAAATATATTCTCTTTACGTGATAACATAAATGACTCTGTTAGCTGATGACTCTTCATGGAGGCTAAAGATTTTGTGGAGTTGCTTGTCCCTTTTTTTTTCTCTCTCTAATATCTGATGTGTCCTCTTATTTTTGACCATTAATTCAGTAGATTAGTTTACTTCAAAACAAGTATTACAGGATGAGCAGAAGTCACTGAAAGATCTGCCAAAAATCTTTTACTGCTGCATTGTTTCCTAGTATTAAGTAATCTATATGGTCAGATGAGTATGCAGGGTCTTACCTTTCTGGAAAAAAAAATGTTTGAGGCAATCTTAATATTTTTGGTAGATTAAAAAAGAAAAAAATGCTAATCTGACCTTTCTCTACATAAATGTGTGTATGTGTGTGTGTGTATACGCGTACTTTGATGAATGAATGTCAAAATTAATTTGACATATTTTATGATCTTTTTCTTTTTTATGGAAATAATGATAAATAAACTAAGAAACATTATTTCCCTCAAAGAGAAGCACTTACACAAAAACTGGAATAATATATCAATTTTAAATTTGCAGAGGGTTTCTTAAAATGTGTAACATAGGTATTACGAGATTTCAAATAAAAATTTTAAAAAAGAAACAAAAAAAAAAAGAAAAAAAAACAGAAAAGTTGGCATAGCCTTGATAAAAGCTATAGAGGATATAAGTATTTATGTGAAGATGAGGTATAAATTAACAGTTAGCCTTCCTAATGAGAATTATGAAAAGCAGACTTTATCTGCCAAACATCTACAGCTGCCACAACAACATCCAAACTACTTCTGTAGGGTCCCTTTACACTCAGTGGAGAGATATAGTTAGCTTAGGGCTGCCTATATGAGTAACTTAAGCTGTGCCAGGGAAATTCCCAAATACTGGAATACAAAAGACAGTCTTTGGTATGTATTTGTTCCCCACATCCAACATTCACCCAGGCAATCCTCAGGGAGCTTCAGGAATAAATAAGTCCCGGGGATGTCCCCTATAAGCAGTTTAGGGAAAGCCACATAGCTTGAGAGGATAACAGAGTTTACTAGAATAATGTTGGTTCTCCTGTGCCAGCTGGTCTCCATGCCCAGGAATGTTTCTGAATATGTACAATTTACTAATATAGATATAGCCTTGGAGTGTCATTTGTGAAGCAATGAAGTTATTCAAATAATAGTTATATGCAATAGATATCTAGCAAGTTATGTAAGATGTATATTTATATACTTAGTACTAATAATAGTTCAGATTGCTTATAGATGATTATTTCTCTCCACTCGTTATAAAAAGAGCTTAGAATCTAATTCAGAGTTGTACATCCACAATATAGACACCTAAGTTTAACTGAGATGTATGGTAGCCTGAGGTGACATTTATAGTTGTAAAAATCTTCCCAGGAGCACTCACAGGCACTGAGGGTAGCTGTTACACACACATATCTGGCAGTTTCTTAGTCTCCAGAGAAGATGTTTATGAATGGCCTATTACGAGTGGTCCCAGGAATGCTCCGGTGCCTGAAATGCCCTGGAACTACCCTGGGGAGAGGCAAGTGCAGGCAGGACCATCCTTGACAGTAAAGACAATCATGTTCCAGTGCCTGGGAAAGGTCCCCAGTGCTGTCATTTTGCCAGTACAGACAAGCCTGGGACATCAGATGACAATGAAGACCATTCAGCCACTTCATTCTCTCCTCTTTTAATTCTGTAGAATTAAAAAGAAAATCTACTATATTTCTAAATTTACCAATTTTTGATAACTGGCACCACATTCTGAAGAAGATCTCAAAAGCTAATTCTCAGGACATATTTACTAGATTTATAAATGTCAGCCTGCTGCAAGCTTTGCATAAAATTAAAATATGATAAAATAGAAGTTGAAAGTGAAAATGGAATACTTAGATCATCATCTTTCTATACTTAGTGCTGGTTGGATCCCTCAAGATCCTGTCACATTATTAAAGTCTTCCATTATTCTCAGGTGCAGTAGGTTTTCAGCACCTAGGTATTAAGGTATTAGCAGTTTAGAGCATCAGGTTGCAATTCTTATCCCACTGGCTAGGTTTATATCTGCAAATGTTTATCTATAAACTAAAATAGTATAGTAAAAACAAATTTATTTCTAAAAATTGTATTCTACTTACCAAATGCTAGTTTACCCCTTGTTGTGTGAAGATTGATATTCTGAACATCCTGAGCAAAATTAAAATAGCTTCTATTAAAAATCAGATTTTGAAAGTGAAGTTCTCAGAGTGCTTTCATGGATGTCTCTGGGGATATTTTCAGAGTAGACACTAGTCAAAGTTAGCAATGAAATAGAATCTGACCTAAGTATGTGTTTAGTTGTTTTTGTTTCTTGGAATGAATTATGCCTGAACCCAATAGGTAGACATGTTAAATGATACTGTTATCTTAAATATTATTAGCATCAATAAATAAATATGAAGACTAAATATTTCAGTTCAGGTTTTCCCTAACTTTTAGTTATAGGCCAGCAATATTCTTATATTTCAAATAGTTAAATGGGAACCTTGAGGCTGGGATCTTGAACAACATGTTTTTATAGTAATTTCTATACCTATTCTAAATAGATATCTTAAAAAACCTTAAAGAGCATCTTAAAAGATGCAATTCTAGAAGAGTCTCTTATTATAAACAACTAATGTTCTGTAATCAGCGTATATATACATATCTTTGATCTTAAAAATTGAGTTCACAAAGACATAGCAGACTAGATATTGCAGTTATCTAAACAGTATGCGTCTGTCACCTTTTAACTCTTCACCATAGACTTAACCGTCTGATACGACAAGTCATTCTTGGAGGTTCAGAAAACAAAGTACTGAACATGTGGAACAAGAAATTTTCTGTCTTATTATAGTCATTTAATGAAAAAGCACAACAGAATAGTTCTGTTTATTGAGCTGATACTGTATTTTACTAAGCCTTTCAGTTTTGCTGCAGAGCTCACACACTGCAATGAGTAAAGAATTGTTTGTCATGATCATCACCTACAAATAAATGACACCTTAAATCCTATCTGAGATGCAGAGAAACTGAGATGCAGTTTCTCTGATGGATATAAATGTTTTGTGGTAGAACAAAATAAAATATGATACTAAATACGTTACGGTTTATTGTCTAGTGATTTATGATAGCCATACTAAATGAAGCTTATACCCTATAAATTCCAACACATGTTTATTTTCCCAAATTCATTTAGCTTCTATCACATACTCAAATAATCTCTTGTCTCTTCTACTGGGTTACATTAAAACTGGAATTGTTCTTCTTTTCCTTTTTGCAGACAATGCAGTAAACTCCAAAGATCAAATGCTGAATTAGGGAAGGATGATACAGTTATAGCTTTCACATTCCATAAACTCAGCAAAAATGTTGATGGATCTATGATGACAATGAAAAATCATAATTAAGAGTATTTTTGTCCAACTTGACAATTTAGTAAGCAAACCTTATACTTTCAAAATGACTGATTCAAATTCAAGTGCTTTATCTTAATATTAACTCTGAACAGATAAAATAACAATATATAGAGGATAGGAAATGTAGACGTGTCAGTCATAATTTGGTTGTAATAAATTACAGAATGTGCTATTCTTTTCTATACAAATAGCTTGCTAAGCATGGAATAAAGGCCATATTTCACTTATGAAGTACATGTACTTTTAGATGAGGTTGCTTTAGTCATGATACTCTAAAACACCTACATTTTGTTGTCTTGGCCTATACTAATAGCTCCTATATAGGATTAGATGTGGAACATTGCGTTATCTATATATTTTAAATTATCTTTTATGTTTGTAGCATTCATTTTTGAAAATCCAATTAAAAAAACACATTCAATATTCAAAAAAGTGACAAAAAATTGCCCTAAGTTTAAACAAATACTATTCAGTTTCATAAGTACGAAAGAATGCCAATAGTTTCTCATATACAAATTCATCTGACAATGTCTAGTAGTAGGAGGTCAATGAAAATATAAAAGAAAGATATATAAAAAAAGAAAGAAAAAGATATATAGATGTATATTATATATACATACATATATAATGATATTTCCCAAGGATGTCCTCTTATCCCCTGGCAAACTGCGGGTCAGAAACTTTCTGAGCCAATTAAATGTAGTTTGTGAGTAGTAAGGTGTACTTTCATTTCACAATTTCTTTCCAGATGGTTTTTGAACTGATATATTTTTATTCCTGCAAGGACTTTCACATCTTAATTGTATATTATGTAAAGAATCCACTTACTTTTCTTTTATCTTGAGTCTGGTCCATACTAGTCCACTGAATGAGATCTGTTGAAAAAGTGAACAATTGTTTCCTGTTTCCCATGTTTCTATTATCCCCTGCCAATCATTTTTTTTTTTCCGGGTTGAAAAGTCCTATTCCATTTAGCTGCTCCCTATACATAAATTATTCTTGGCTTTCAATCATCTTTGTCATTTAAAAAATATTTTTAAAATTCTATTTAATCTTTTCTGAAATAGAAATACTCTGCACTATGCTCCATTTTTTTTAATCTCTATTGAAAGATAACAACCAACTTCTAAATAAATGACATATAACATAACTAAAGACTGTGTTATAGTCCAAACATCAAGGCAATTTAAAGCTCTGTGCGGAATATTACCTCCGATCATTTGTGACCCTCTAATACTTAAACAGGAAATCATAACACCTTAAAGCAAACTGTGAAATGGCTTAGTGTAGATTTCAATACAGCATTTTGCAGAATAATCTCTTTTCCTTTAAGAAGAAAAGAAAAAAGGAAAAAAAATGAACTTCTTTTTTCCTCTTCGACATTTGGACGAGACATTTGAAAAATGCATAGTTCAGTTACTTTGTATTAATATTTAAAACTATTTAAGCTCCCCAGTACTTTTGAATGTTTACCATGCACCCTATTTAAATTTCTTGTTGTGTTCAGCCAGTCAAGGCATAACTCTGTCAGCTATCTGGAGGTAACTTAACTGTTTGCTACAGTGCAACAGGATAAACATCTTGCATTCCTTGTTACATCAGTTGGAGTCCTGGCTCCTAGAGCTTTCTGAGTTCCTATCGAGCTCGTCATGTTAACTTGGTCCTAAGTCACTGTGCACTTTCAACTATATAAAACTTCAGTTTCTGAAGATTTCAGCACGGAACATGAAATATTCCACATGAACGTGACTTCTCACGAGTAGGGAAATCTCATATCAAAGCCTTTGCTCAAGCAAGATTACAATTCTAGCTAGATTTTAGCTAGAAGCAGACCCTAGGAACTGAGCTAAAATTGATTTAAAGGCACTCTGAATTTGAATATAGCTCATTTTGTATGTGTTTGACTTATAAAAGCAAAGAAAAGAATGCAGAAACATTCCTGATACAATTTTAGCTTAGGGAATTATTTACAAGGTTAATTTGGCTTATTTTGAAATAGAATGTGAAATTTCAAACGAATACAAAAAATCTTCATAGTGGAATTCAAAGAGAGTGATAATGAAGCCATTTAAGTATGTAAGGAAAGAGATATATTCCAGTTTCTTCACAAAATTTCGCCCATGATGCAGATATAGTCCTGTGTTTTCTCCTGATGACATACACAGTCTACTCAAGTGGACTTTGTTCCACTGAATGAGATATCTTTTTATTTCTTAGAGAAAGGGAATTTAAAATAAATAAATAAATAAATAAATAAATAAATAAACAAACTAAGCTCTTTTGTGTGCTACCGTGAGCAAGTTATACTGTAAAGACTTTTGGTAGCAATAAAGATTTGAGATAATCAAAGTAGTGGAAATATTATAATTGTTATTGCTCAAATTAAAACATTTTATTTTGAATTTTTCTAAGGAAAAATTTAAACTTTTCCTTATTAAAAGAATTATTTTGTATAAATTGAATGTTTCACCTGAAAATTTTTGAGCAGCTTTCAGGAATATTTGTTTTTTTTAGGACAGACAAGAATAGGATAGAGTATAGTGAATCAGAGGTCACATGTTTCAGGGGGGTAGAAGGGAGCTTGTGAGATGTAGGCAGCGTGAAACCATTTATAAGCACCATATCCCTGATGACTACATGGATTTTAATCTCCCTTTCCTTGCAAATGGATATAATAGAAAAGTGTTAAATAAAGAGAAATTTAAAGTAGAAGCAACACACAACATTTCTTTATGTTTTATCACATTTTATCACATATCCTGTAACTTAAGTTGCATAATATAATTAATATCTAAACAAAAATATAAGTTCCTGTTTAAACTCTAAAACTAAGTGATATGTCTCCAAACTCTTAATTTTTATCCAAACTTAATGATTTGGACACATTAATACTACAAAAAAGCAATTTCAGATGGCCATTTCAGTGACTGTATTGCATTTTTTTAAGAACTTCATTAACATCAAATTGTGCTTCCTTCTTCTTGGCCTGGAGATACACAGTTATGGCAGTTATACTATTAAGGATTGCCCCTTGATTCCTAAGACCTGATGTCCACTACAATGTACTTAAACTGCAAGAACAGAAAAGCATATAAGAACCAAAGAATATAAACTTAAACATTCCACTATATTTTTTTCATTTTCATGACTATCTAAAAATACTTTATTAGAGATTAAAAGATAACGATTTCATTCTTACAAATGAAATATGAACATGGATTTAGTTCACAGTATTTCCTCAGAACTTCTCTTTCTGAATACACCCAAGCAAGGCAGGTGAAGCCAGACTTCCTTTCTTCTCTGGCATGGGTTGTGCAAGTCTTAAGGAAAATTACAGTCCTAAGTATGCTCTACTTGCAAGGACATCTTTTCTTATTAATTTCTATACATCACAAATGTTACTTTCAATCCAGCATATTAATTAGGCTTTGCAACCTGATTTTAAATGTTCTTATGCAAAAACAGAAGTCCCAAATACTGAGAAGTCACAAGTATTTTAAATTAACTGCAAAAAGACTGAGGTCAAGAAAAGAAGGAAAGTAATGTTAGTGTCATGGCAGAAAGCACTGCAAATCTTTCTGCCCTTCTTTTAAGAAATATTAAGTACTTTAGATGGCAACATTCAGAGTAAATTTATCTACCTGACAACCATTGTACTTAATGTCAGAAACTTTAAATACTACTCTTTGAAAAATGCATTTACTAATTAAGATATAAACTATATGAAGATATATTGTTTTAATTTGCAAACTGAAAAGCCAACAAGTGTTCTCGTGTCATAAGCAAACAACTAAAAACATGAAAATAAATCTCAAAGTCCTCTGTTAAGGCATTTCATTAATCTGATCTTGCTCAAGCAACAGAAATCTGAGGTCAGGTAATCACTGCTACTTATGGCAGCATTCAGACACACACGGGAAGGTCTTGGAGAAAATCTCAGGACTGAGACAGAGTTGATTGACACAGTTTAATTAATCTCATCTAGAGTTAGTTTTTTAGGTTAGTTGTCTAGTCCTTTACAAGTCAACGATGAGAGAGTTAAATCCAGAGGTCAAAGCTCATTCTTTCTTAGTATATGTTTAAGACAGTCAGAATAAACAGCACTTTTGGAAAACAAAAGCAAACTATAAAACGAACTTACACTAGAGGCATAATCCTTCATAAAGCACAGTGGAACACCGTTAAATCCCTAGATTTACGAGGAAAAGAGCAGTTGACTTCAAAAGAGTGTCATAGAGGTTATCATGCCGGGAGGAAGAGTCTAAAAATGTCTGGAAAAAGAGTTGAGGAAAGGGCCAGGGCTGTGTCTGTTCATTAAAAAAACAAACAAAACAAACAAACAAACAAACAAACAAAAACCTACAAAACCCCCAACCCCCTCTACTAATATACTGAGTTTTGGAATGATTTCACAAGAAAATCCCAAGACAAAGGAAGAACAGGATAACAGTGATGTCCTTTTACCCACTAGCATTGTAACTCTATCAGTGCTCTTCCCAGTTTATCCACTGTCTGTGATTCTAGGTCTAGTTTCAACATAGCACATCTGCACAACCTGGGTTTAAATTTCTGGGATGTATGTTGCATTTTGAGAAAGAGGTGTGGAAAAGTACAGCAAATAGAACCATTCAAGACACAATAGCTAAAGTAAAATTGCAGATCGAAGTAAGATTTCTGAGCTGTGTGTAGTTATAGAGATTTATCAGGTGTCTTACTGGAGATAATAATATCAAAGCTCTGCTTTGCAGCCCGTTAGCCATCATTGCTGGCTTTTACATACGTGTAGCCAGTAACTATTGTTTTTTATTTCTCTGTTTAACTTACTTACACATTGTAAACGCTGAGCAAACTAGGTGCCCCATAGATGGTCATTCTCTGTTTAAAAAGATTTTAAAACCAATATTAAATATCTATTAATTAGCTTCTGTTGAAACCATTTTATTTAGCATAAAGTAGTCACTGGGGAAACAAATATCCAGTCTACCTACCACTTTCATAAAAATCACATCTTTTGAATAGTCCATGGAATGCAGAAGAAGTGATTTGGAATAAGTCTTTTTTTTCTCTACTAAAATAAAGTAAACCCAAGACTCATTACAGATATCTAAGACTTTCTTTGTGGGAAGAGAAACATAGTGACTTCTGTGCTTCAAACTGACTGCTTACAGACCAGCCATAGCACAGAAGCCAGGAAGCCACATTAGTGAGGTGTTAAGTCAAATTTGACATGCTCTGCAGAGAGATTTGTAATCACAAACATCTGCAGCAATACACAGGACTAAATATATAAATATTCTGAAAGCTTCGCTCGGAATTAGATATGTAAATATTCTCTAGAAATGTAAATGGTGTCTCTGTAGTCCCACTGACTAAATCCAAATAAATGATCCTTTCTATATAAGACAATCAACACATTTCTCAAAGATGGAGAGAATTTGGAGAAGTTCTGGGTTACTTTATAAAACAAGTTAAATTCAGGCAATGGACCTGATAAATAGATAAATGCTTTGTTCAGAAACAAAAGAGTAGCAAATCATGCGTTTCAGCCAGCACAGTTCTGCATTTAATCTTGTAGTTAAATTACCTTCTTTTCTCTGAACTCCCTTCAAATCTGACTATTATTTGTTAGGTCGTTAACATGTAGAGAAGTGAAAAATAATCAAGATTCAATAAACAAGAATCATAGCAGAAAACTTACCTCAGGGGCCTCAGCTGTATGTGCACCTGAAGTTAGATGAGATAAGTATAATCCAATATGTCTTTGACATGACACAGAAATGCACATGAGCACACCTGTACCCATACTTGTACTTTATTTTGTTCCAATCTTGAAACTTTAATTACATGGCACGTTTATGAGATTTTTTTTTTTTTTTTTTTTTTAATGAGGGATCAAGGGTGATCCAACTCATTTGCAATTTTACAATAGTATCAATTTAAAATATATGCCAAAACTTAAGATTTGACATATATTTTAAACTCTTTTGACATCAGTGTAGGGATTCTATATCACTGTCCAAATATCAAAATCTGATGTTGAAAATTTTTACAGTAAGAATAAAAGGAAGATCAACAACTTGGCTTGACCCTATTACCTGTATATTATATTAAGTGTCTAATTTTCAACATCATTAAAGTCAGAATGACCTTAGAATTATCTTATCAAAACCCTTAGGGTCAAAACAGCTTGACTTCACAATGTTTCACCAAACATTTCTCATCAATTTCTAATTATATTTCAAGCCAGTGCATCTAATGGCTTTATTTCCTTTTATTCACTAAGCAAATGCAAGTATCTTTTTCCTTTGTCTGAATCAGATCATTTCCATTTCTGTTATGCAAACTGATAAATTTCCCAGACAAATGGACTTCACAAATGTCTAATTAATTTCTACTAAATAATAAAAATATACCTGAATATGATGACACAAATATATAAAAATTAGACTTCAATAGAAGTAAATATCCACTTTCTTTTCTTATCTGTTTCTGCCAAAATTAAGTCATAGTAGTAGTTATAGCCAGAAAAATTGGAATATCATAGCTAATTTGTTACAAAGGGTACTTACTACACACTACATCAAAGGGGACAACAAAACATCTGTACTGATTGCGAATAAATTCTTGTCATTTTTACAACAGTTTAATTAATAGCTCACTATTAACATCCTATCCAAATTCAGAAGTAGTAGTAACAATATAAGTGGGAACTTCTATAGATAAGCTTTTTGGGTACATTTGTGATAATCTTGGTGGGTTCCTGTTACTTCAGTACTAGTGGTGATGGCGACAAAGAGGATAATTATGATGTTTAGGAGATTTTTTATTATTCCTGTTGTTTTAGTTTGTTTTAAAGGTGAATTTTAACTGCCAAAAGTAGAAGATGACACATAGTTAGCAATGTTATCCATTTTTTTGTTGTCGTTTTAAGAAGAAATTACTGGTTTTCATATATTTGTCATTGAAGAGTAATCATTTTGGATAAAACTTGTAATTGTATCTAGTTTTCAGGTGATTCATTAAAATAATTTTTTATTTGTCCTGAACCTAATATTTTATTTTAGGACAAAGACTGGAATTGCTGAGAAAACAGGATTAGCTGCCTTTCATGTAGTAAGAGCATTCTAAATTATAAAGTATTTGATTAAAAAAAAAAAAAAAAAGTAGAGGTGGAATTTAAATACAAAGGGCTCACTTCAGCTGTCTCAACAAAAGTGACTAAAGTAGGATGAGATTTTCTGGTGAAATCTGTCTGACCTCCACCTCCTATTTCTGTAAGTGTCTCCCATAGGTCTTGCGGCATAACTATCAGGCCTGTGCAAGTATGTAAATGATGTAGGGCATCTCAGCTAGCACTTTTTACCCATATTTAGACTGAGTCCTGGGCAGCTAATGTTCAACTGTAATCACAAGAGACCTAGTTAATATTTCCAAAAATATAACTCTATGTGAAGAATATAGCAAAGGCAGGATTCAGATACTTCACTGTAGGGTTTTATACAATTTGTTTCTAGAAGTTTGTTTTCTGAGAGGATAGGGTTAGGGTAAAGAGAGAAGAGTTTAAATAACATCTATTACTGTTAGGAAAGATTACACTCACATGCAGAGAAGAGTTCTTAAAAAAATCAGTAAAAGAGAATGGGGTAGCCTAATAATTAACTTGGAGAATTCAAGTATATAAACATGCATAATCACATCATGAGCATCAGACAATTATCTTAGTGACAAATATTTACCAGCAGGACTCCAAACAGAATTTACCTACCCCATAAAATGAATATCATGGTCAGTAGCTCTGGGTAATTTTTTTTGAATATTTATACTCATCTGTATTCATACTCATTCATGCAAACTCTTTAATCTGTTAATTCCTTGACCTTACTTCTCAGATTTTAAAAAATATATCTATTTAGTCAATAAAGATAAAACTAAGACTGAGAAATTCATTATTTATTATGCAGGAAGATCAGGAAAAAAATGTTCTCTATCATTCCCTCCATTCATCTTCTTCTTTTAATATATTCTTTTATTTCATCTCTATAAGCATATTATTAACCACATGAAATTGTCACTCCTGTACTTTGAAAATCCAGAAATTTTATAACATTATAATTTAATCATACGAATAATTCTAATTTAATGTTTGCAGGAGAAAAATATGAAGACAGAAATAAAATAAAATAAAAAAGCCTCTAAAAAGACAAAAGTTTATGTTCAGCAGCCAAAAAGAAAGTCTGATACAGATTTGGAAACCTGATACTGATTTAACTTCGTATGTCAAGTACTACGAATGAGTTCACTGAAGTTCATAAAATTAAGGTGCATGGGTCTCATGATAATTAGAACTTGGATTTTCAATTACATTTTACCATGATTTCATTGAAATACAAAATGAAATCTGATCCTAACTTAATGTGACTATTTTATAGAAAGTTTTCAGGATGAAAATGTGTGTCTGGTTATATTTTATCTTCATTTTGAAGCTTTATTAGGGAGGAATTAAGAAACACTACTGCTATTCCTAATAAACAAACTATTATTGATGGTTACTCTCTTTGCAATTAGCATACTTTTTATATAATTAATGTAATCAAATATGGAATTTCCTAACTGAAATTAAGACCTGAATATCATCAATAGGAAGTTTTAGATTCTTGTTCATGTAGCTATTCTGTGAATGACTATAAAATATATCAGCTATAGAAATATTCTTACATTAATGAATCCAGAATTCTGCCAAATATGCATTTATTGCACCCCATGAACTACCTACCCTATTCTGTGTTGTTTTGTATCTTTTTTATCAAGTGTCACAAAGTGATTGAGAAACACTCTCAAAAGTATGATGATATTGCAAAGAACTCACATTACGCAGCTGTGTGTAAATAAGTCAGGAAATTATAAATTTCATATGTGATGTTATTGTATATATATATTCATTTGTGATTCAAAGACCCCACCAATAAACTCATCTAACAAAATAATCTGACAAACATAGTGCTTTTCAACCTGTGTTAGGTTGAAACTAACTCAAAAACTTTTAGTTAAGCAGTATGGAACAATTTTCAGTGAAGCCTGCAGCACAATCTAAGTATGTAATAGATAGCACTAGTGAATATTGATTGGATAAGTTCAATTTTATAAACAGTCTTTAAGTTTTGCTTGTTGGGCAAGTTCTAGGGAATAAGATCCAGTCTCGAGGGCACAGTAGTACGTATTCATAAATAATGATTCCTGAATATAAACAGCCCTAGCCAAGAGACAGTGCTCAGCGCACCTGCATAAACATAAATGCTTACTGCCAGGTGAGAAGTCCAGTGGTGTCTGTGCTGGCACCCAGCTGTCACTCCAGAAGGACTTTGGTTCACTATAGGTCCATTAACTGCACACAGATATCTCAGATATTTCAAGGTAACTCAGATGTTAGTAAGAGCCTATGTTTAGACAACTTTATCAAGCCTAGTATTACAAAAGGAGAGAAACTGTATGCATAACTAACATTTTTAGGCAACTGAATCATGCTTCTCATTCACACCTATATACTTACAGTTAGACACCTGCACTTAGGAGATCATAATCTGTTATCTTGATTACAATTATCAAAGATGGAAATGTACCATATGACTTCACATAAAATAAATCCTATCAAAAAGTCTATAACACATAACCATAGAAACTTTAAAATACCACCTGATCTGCTTCCAGCTTCATTTCCTGAGTCTCTCTCACTGGGAATGTCTTAAATATTCCATCTGACAATCTCAAAAACTGTTCCATGCTTTTATTGCAACATACTGTGAAGTAGAGAAAACATCCGTTTTTATTGCTGTTTGCAATAAGGTATAAAACAAATATTATGACATACACATGTATACATATGACATAAATAAACTGTTTACTTATTATATAACTTATTTGATGACAACACTAAAAATAGAATTATCATAGGAAGCTATTTTTCCTTTTTCTATTTTTTTCAGCACTTATACAAATGATGAGAAAAGAAATATGAGCCTAGAATTTGTCAATCACATTTATAGACTTCCTGAACTTCCAATAATTGGAGCACAGAACAGTGCAGCAGAGTTTTAGCTTTATCAATAAGACTAGGCAGTACTCATTTGGCTAATGGCCAAATAATAACATAAAAGGTTCTTTGAGAGATTAATGAGAATGCCATGCATATCAGAAGACAGGTGAATGTCCCAAGTACTTAAGACTTTTTAGAATTAAAGACCTTGCTATGTCCTGATCACTTCACATTAAATTGCATTGATTTACATTAAGAAGGATACAGAGTTCAATGTTTCACATTTGCACAGATCAAAGCTGAAGAAATACATTTTATTTGAAAAGAATCTTTTGCTGTTCCAAGGAGCATTTCACTATAATTTATGTCCTTCAGACTATTTCTATTTGATATTTATTCACAGAGTTATTTGAATCTTTTATGATTTGAGAGTAGCAGCATCTCACCATGTTATTCTACCATCCAATACCACAACTTACTACGTATGAATAAGTCTCATCATCTTAATAAGAACTTACATTTAGGGTGTCTTTTATAGCTTTTGAGATTCACAATTTATTAAGTAAAACGCTCACAAGTAATTTAATGTTTTTATGTGTTTGTATATGTGCTCGTATAACACTGCAGGGAAGAATCTGCTTCAATCAATTCATTGGTTTAAGAATCAGAACGCTGCTCCCCTCCACAACTTTTTTTTTTTCATTTTTTCATAATTGCTTTTGAAATCCTTATGCATGTTGTTGAAGACAGGGTTCCCAGACTTTGTAGGACTGTCACAGCAAAGTGAATGCTGCCTAAGTATTTGGTTAGATGCTGTCTTTAAATATACTTGCTAGGTTAATTACTATAGCTCTTGCTGTTTGCGCTGCTACCATTGTCAGTGATAATTAAGTACAGGAAATTTTGATTTAGAGTAAGTCTGTAAAGGGACTTAGCAATTTAATAGTTAATGTTAAGATGTTCTCAGTACAAGATACCTTACCCAGCTTCAGATATTTCCAGTGTAGACATCTGTAGCAAAACTAATTATTCTAAGTACATTTTATACTCAAGGCATTCCATAAACGTAAGTGCTTAGTACTGCATTGTCTATGTGTATGAGCAAAGCAGACATCATGCAGGACCTATGAGACATTCAAGTCCTTTGCAATGACAGATGGAGGCTAGAAAAATACCTTAGGGTATCTTAGATAGCATTAGATGTCTACGTCTGGGCAACTGGCTTGAGTCCAAAAGAAACTGGGAAACTTTGGTCATTCTTCACCTGACCTATTTCAGACATCTGCATTAAGATCAGGTGAATCTCACCGTCTGTCCATCTGCAGAACTCTCAGCTCTAAGTCCAGCCCATCAATTTCCCATAGAGAACATGGACAGTGTTAAACATTTACGGTAGCATTTTCTGCTATAGGGCACAGCTCTTAAGCTGATGTGAGAGGCACATGGGCAAGTCACAAGCCAGTACCACAAGTTCAGATATAAGGCTTGTTGTAGAGCTATCTCCAAGCAAACAGAGGAGAAGGTAGTGAAAGTATTGCCAAAGACTTGAATAGCTCAAGATGAAATAGCTTAAGGAACAGTACTTTGATATTATACTTGTATTATAATAATTGCAACTAGTGCAACCATGAAGTTAGTACAGGTACTGACATCAACGTAACTAAAATTGCGCAGAACAGTCTCAGAACCAAAGTACACATTTCCATCCTTTTTTTTTTTTTTTTTTTTTTTTTTTTAAGGGAGTTTTACAGCCCATGAAAGAGTCTTTTTTAGTCTGCTTTCAGTAGATAACATGCTAGCTTGCTCCATCTTGTTTCTGCTTGCTGAAGATACATGCAGTCTATGCTAGAACTCAATCCCAAAATCAGCCAAAAATGGGGGAAAAAAAAAAAACACTAAAGGCACTTGAATATGATTAGGCTCTTATTCTTTAGGCAAAGTGCTTCATTCTGGACTGGGGCTAAATAACTATTTTCACTCAAGATTCTCAGTTATAGCTCCTCTGAAAAAGTCAGATATCAGTCATGCTGGTCCTCTCAGAAGCAAAGAAAAAGAACAAACAAGATAGTACTGAGGATGAACAACTCTTCAAACATTTCCAAGAAGAAAGACTTAGAGAAAGTAGCGACTCTTACTCTGCTACAGCCATGCAGTCTCAGAATCTATGATTCGTGGAGATGGCGGCTCGCTGGTAAGCCACACTGGTATACTCAATATAACAGCATTTGCAGGATGATGCTGCTTACCAGAGACGTTTCAGAAGCAGCAGTTGGAACAGGAAACTTAATTACACAGCATCCTATCAGTTACATAATATATTGTGTACTTTGAGAGGAAACCATAATACACTGATTGTATTTTATAAATGGTATAAAATAGTTTTAAAAAGTATCAAAGCTGCAAAACAGTCATGCTTCCTAATTCTCTGAATACAATGTGAAAATGGCACTTAAAGTCATGCCAACTACTGTAGTCAGAGCTTTCCTTCCTAAATGGTGTATTTGTCATTAGTTATAGTCTGCAGAACAATTGTCTTTTCCTGTGATGGGTAATATGCCCACTATCAGGTAGAAGGAATAGCACAATCAAACAAAGAATATGATATACTATAAAAATATTGTAAAAACATCATAGCTTTACTAGCAGATATTGATTTAAAAATCGTACTAATAATTAAAGTAAGTTCCAAATCTTGTAGTCATTTCTTGTTCTTAAAACAAACAAACAAACAAAAAAAAAAAAAAAACCTCTATTAAGCCAATGGAAGTTTTATATGAATAATTAAGCCAAGAGGTAAGATTATAAGCTTTGAAACTCACAATTTGTTTTACGTTAGAGAGGAGAGAGGTCTCTTACTAAAGAGACCTCTTCTACATAGTACAGTATATGCCTGAGTATATGACTGTTGTGCACTAGCAGTATGGTGTTTGGTTTCATCCAGGAATTTATTTGATAAAATTAAATGGTCTATTTTACATAGATGTAGGATTTATCTCACCTGGATTTAGCACTATAAAAAGCAGGCATCTAAACTAACCTAGGAGCCTCAATTCTTTATGTGATCAAAAATCAAATAAAGGACAAAGAAAGGTAGCTCCAGAGAGAAAGAAAAAACCAATTCACTTTATATAATTATCTCAATAGTGGAGGAAAAAATATCCATTGAGAACACCTTTGTCATTTACTCAGAAGAAATTCATTCAGCCATATGCCTAAAATTCAGATGTCTGAACAGGGATATCTCGCCTGTGATATCAAAATATTCCAGTCATACCAACTTTGCTGGCTTCAACACTTAAGAGCCTACACAGAAGACAAATAGTCTTTCCTGCTAAGACACTGAAAATGTCGCGCAGACTAAACTTGTATTATATGAGAAATAAAGAACTTTCAGAAGAGAGAGAGAGAAAAAAAAATCTATAATTATACATGTGTTAAGTTGATTTTATTCTAAAAATGTGAAATTAACTTAGTCATCAAAGTGAATTTATAACTGCAAAATACTGTCAAACAACTTGATAACTGCTCTAAAGAATAAATCAAGAAGTTTTTGTACTAATAGACTTTTCTCACTTGTTTTTTTTTACCTTTTTGAGCTTAATATCCAAAAAAAAAAAAAAAAAAAAGCAAATTAGAACTAAAGTTTATAAGTTTGCTGATAAACTGATAGCAATTAGCATAATTAGCTCCAGCTGGATACACACACAGCGGAAAAGCCTTTATTTCATCCTTATTAAAATTGCCAGTTATTCAAACACTGGGGCCCAGAACTTTCAGAGATCTCAATACTTCATCAAATCTGTGTTCTCCAGATATTTTCCAGCTGGTCTTTGCAGAAGTCATTAGGATGTAACAGTCACATTATGGTACACAGACCTGTCTTGCCAGTGATTATGTGAGGACCATGAGTTGCAGTGATGACAAACACTTTGTTTATACAAAAAATAAAAGTAAAGGGAAATAATATAAAAACTTTAGACATTATATATTCAAACGTTCTTTTTCCAGGATTTATAGAAAAAAAATCCTTTCATATATAAAATAGTTTCTTTGTCTTTTAATACCATGTGCACATGCAAATTAAAACTAAGAGAATGTTGAAAAGTTGATATTCCACTAATTCTTTCCAAAAAGCCTCCTGAATGTTGGAAGTAGAGTTCACACTACTTAAATATTCAGCAGATATTATTCTTTAAATGTACAAGTAAAAATGAGATTTTCAGTAGTTTTAAGACAATTCTGTAGAATACTGTTAGCCTTATCTATTGCATCCCATTAATCCTCTTTAACTTAAAACAGTCAGATATTTCATGGATAATTTGCATTCATTAATAATATGGTTTATACACAGTGCATTTTAACTTCGTGACCTTATAGCCTACACAGTACTTGTTGATGATGAAGTGTAATAGTACCATAATACACTCATATAATTATTTTGTCTACACTGAAAACTGAACCAAAAGCTTTAAAACCTCATTGTAAATTAGCCAAGCATAAAAAGATATCAAAAAGTTTTGTGCATCACAATCTGGTAATGCTGCAATATGAATATTAAAGCACATGACTTTACTTCTAAGAGTATATTTTTTGTTCAGTATTACGTTTTGTTTCAAAGGCAAAACACTAAGGGCACACCATTAATGATAACATTGTATAAAATGTATCTATTATAGGTATTAACTAAAGTAATCTCTTATCAAAATGAGTCTAATCAGTATTTTTCTCTGTTGATTTATGAGAAAATAAACAGAATCCTCTGAAATATGTTACTGTTTCTATAACTCTGCTTTCAGAGTGAAGGCAGCTCCATTGAGAAATCTTTTAACCAATTCTGTATTGTAGGAAGGACAGTACAAGAGGTTACTGTTGTTACCAACTCTGTTTTTTTTTCCCCATTCCAGCTGTTGATAACAGGAAATGTTGGTTCATTTTTTTTCTCTTGTTGACTGATCTAAATTCTTTGTATATGCACAGTTTAGTATAAAAAGTCTTTTATAACAACTGCTTGATTTTTATAATTGTCCTCATTTATACTATTTGGGGGCAGGTTTAGCTCAGTTGGTTAGAGCACGGTGCTGCTAATGCCAAGGTCACATGTTCTATCCCCATATGGGCTATGCTGAGGGTTGGACTAGATGATCTCCAGAGATCCCTTCCAACCTTACCATTGTGTGATTCTATGATTCTTAGGAGTTTGTCCTCATTTATGCATCAATATATGTTTTCAGCATCTGGTGAAGCAGGCTTTCCAAGGAAAGGATCCTAGTCTTTCTCTAGAGTAATAGAGAGAGGCAGGCACCTTTGAGGGCTCCCAGGGGACATTCAGGACATTTAAGCTTGCAAAATGGGCAGGTTCCCACCTGGAACTGTCAAAGGCATTTAATCTTTTTCATGGTGTAGGGATAAGGTAAATTTAACAGAATTAAGTTATCAAATACATAAAATATAGCTTAAAGACAGGTGTGTAAATTATCAATACTAAACCAATACCCTTATTTTAACTTAGATTTATAAGTAGTAAGTAAATAAGAAATTTGAGATTTAATAGTGACATTCGAATTTTCCAACCTAGACCACTTGAGTTTATTCTGCTAAATCTATATTTAGTCATTCTCTTTAGTCTGATTTTCCATAAGGATGACAAGATCCTAAGTCAGAATCCTGTAAGCTAACTTTAGACATCTGCAATATTCACATCTAAATCTGAGGTAGATCATTAAGCACCCTTTAATTTCAGGGAAAATGAACATATAGAATAACATGAACTTCATTCTAATATCACTTATATCAGGTCAGATGATTGCACCTTAAAGAAATGAAATTTCTAGTAACTAATAAGTAAATATGAACAACAACCTTTGATACAGATCTTAAGTGAGATAAATTCCAAAGTTCAATTCAGTCAATTCTTACATATAAGTCAAAGGGAATACTCTGAAGGTTTTAACTACCCCCTCCACACACCAATAAAAGTTATAATAGTAACTCAAATTATTCATTTAACAGCTAAATATAAATTTTAGTTCAAAACCTGAATTTAAGTTCAAAATCTGAAATTCTAGCCCATATTGTGTAAGCATTGCAAGTTCTTTGACAAAAGTTTTACATTCTATACTGTGTATTGACATTTTCTTTGAGTGCTTTTAATGTAGATGGACTGCTTCATTTCCTGTATATAAGTTCTGCACAGTTTGATATGCAGTACTAATTTTATTCTACTTCCAAGTAGTTCTCTCATCCTTTGTGCTTATTGCCTTTGAATTTCTCATGAGTATTCCAGAACAAGCACTGATAGACATGCCCTGTTACTCTAGTTATTGTGTCTCATCAACACTATTGCTGTCTAATGCCAAGCACCCAATACCAGTATATCAAGTATACCACTACGCAAACCTAAAACACAGGTTATAAATTCTCCCATAACTGAAAAAGAATAAATCTGCACTTACTTTGCATTGTATCTCAGAAATACATTTCTCAGTCAGAGAGTTGCAATACCATCAATCTATGTAATAAAGCATAAAAAAAATAATTTGAGCACTGAAAGGGTAGATTGTTTTTTCCTCTTTTGTATCTGGATGAAATTATGACTATAGAATTAAATGGAGAATAAAATACATTAATAAAGTAAGCTTTTATAGAAACATGTTTTAAGTATTGATTTGTAGATAGTAAATTTTTCTCTGAGGGTAGAAGGTGCAGTATTGACTGTGATCCCTGAGAGATTTCAAGAAACTAGCAAGAGTATTCTGTCATATAAAACTTTTCACTGGTAAGTGTTTAAAGGTAAGGGCCATATTCAGGTGTAGAACAGAACTTCAGTGACAGAAAAATATATATTTTAACAAGAGGATGCAGCAGGGAACAGGAGCCCTTAAACTGCCTTCCAGCCATCCTGCTCAGGAAGCACCATAATCACGTCAGAGTCGTCGACTGTAGCTGATGGAGTGTGAGACAGAACTTCTAGTTAATACACAAAATGCTACAGGTCACATCTAGCTCTAAGCTAATATATGTATGTGGAACTTCCAGACTGAATAGGCTTTGCACCAAAATCTCCTCCTCTCTCTTTATCACCTTAACTTATCCCCAAGAGTGAAACCTTATACGAATAGGATATTTGGGTATTTGCAACAAGATAGTTTATTGAAAAAAGAAAAAGTATTGCTGGGAAAAGCAAGGAGAACTGTTTCATAATTATACAACAAAATATAAAATCAAAAATAGAAATAAAATTAAGTTTCAGCAAAGATTTCACAATTGCATACTGCCCTCAGAAAACTTTATGAACTTTATATCATCTTAGGTCCTTCTATTTTCTCTCAACATTGCTGTTGAAGATCTAGCTATTGTGTAGGGTTATAGGTTGAGATTAACCCAACCAAAAGTCTACAGTAACATTACATTAATCTCACCTTAAATTTTATTTAATCCATTAATTAATAGGTTCCATTGACCATCTTGGAAGCATGAACAGCTCAGACATAGACCCTTCCTTTGTAGAAACCTTTATTTAGTATTTAGTCTCATTAGATGTGGTCTCATTAAATGTGCTTAGCTTTATGAGCACAACACACATAGACAAACAGATAACCCACTGAATTAAAACAATGAAGATGACAAATTTTATTGAAAAAAATGCAATTAGAATATTTAATACTTCATTTACCTCTCTATTAAATATATTTAGTGTCATTAGAGATTTACTAGAGTATCTGTGACATTTTCATGGGACTGTCAGGACACACACATTCAAAAAACTAAAACTGAGATTAAGAAACATATCTTCAGGCATCTTGGATGGCAACAGATGCTTAAATCAAAGCAGCAGCATGACATCATTATTCTTCACAAAGCAGAGTGTTCCTTGGAGATCCAAGAGCTATGGAAGTCCAATGATTCCATGAGACACCGAAGTATAGGTCTGGAAATTCATTAACTGTTTTACCACGTTGCTACAATCAAAGCAGTAAGTCATTCCTGAGAGTAATATCTCCGAAGACAAGACAAAGATGTGAACCATAGCCTATAGTTACTGCATTTTTGTTACCAAATAGGGCATTAAATTGTACATATACTTGTGTTATACCATCAAATACTTATTCATAATAACTATTGTCACACACATTATCTTTTAATATCTCTATAAGAGAAACACTTAATTGACCCTTCTGGCACAACAGATTGTAGGACACGCTCATGTGACTTGATTTGACTTCAGTTACTTAGATATAGAAATTTCCTCATCCATCTCATTCTGATTTATTATAGTTGCAGGAAACATTTTTCTTCTAGGCAGTAGTAAGGTTTGTCTTCCAGTAATGAGAAAATGGTGCAACTTGTGACTTTGTTTAACAACCTGATACTTACCCAGTTTGGTTACTTTAAAAAATATATATTTTTTTCTAAGTATGTCGTTAGCCTAGACTGAATAGTGCTGACTGATGCTTTAAACCTGGTGGGCATTCCCTCCATTGAAAACAGCTCAGAAAGACCTCACTGCCATGTCCCTTGCTAAAATTCTCATGGGGACAGAATTCGTTGTATCCACTGGAAGAACTGCTCCAGAGTAAATTTAATCTGGAACTACCAATTTATACATACTAAAGCTGTTAGCATATTTCCTTTTTGCTCCTTAACGTTGCACAAGTTGAAGAACTGTGTGTCCTCAAGAGGCGTGTGTGATCTTGTGATCTTTTAATTCTCCTACATTTCTGGCTTCAAATCTAACATTAACATGTTCTATTATACGCCAAAACCAGTTTCTATTATTTACTAAAATTACACAGGCTCTCATCATCTTCATCATCTCATTGAAACTGAGATATGGTTCAAGATGGGTTCTTCTCTGTTTGGATTCTTATTTAGCAGATAATAATTCTTCTGTATGATTCAAGGATCTTATTAACAATGAAATTAGGCCATTTACCAAAGAGATCACTGCATGAATTGTCCATTTGTCCATAAAAATAGTACAAATGAAATAATCCTAGGTTTAAAGAGAAGTTTATGCCTTCTATCATGCAAATATACATTTTAATTAGAATTTTTCATTCTTACATCTTTCTTGTGGAAATATAATTTACTCAATTTGTAAAGATGCTTGAATTGCCATGTTTTTCCTGACTTAGCTCCCTGTAAAAATTGAAACGTATTATAATGATACTACAGTTACTCTTGTAACTGTAGTCTTCTGTAATCTTCTAACTGTAATCTAACTGTAATCTTCTGACTAGGTTATCACAGTTACTACTTAAACTAAAATTTTCAGCATTTGGCATCACTGCTAGTTCATTTCATATTCTGCTGTCATTTATATATATCATACTCAAGTGGATGCATTGAATATAAGCTGTTTGTAACAGAAATTATCTTCCTTTTCCTGCTTTATGTAATAGGTAATAAATAATACATTATCATAATTATTATTTTAGTAGGATAAGAGATTGAACTTTTCTGAAATTAAAAAGAATTAAAGACTTCTAATTCTTTAACCTCAGAATTAAATAGTTGTGTGGAGATTTTTCAGCAGTTCCTTCTAAAATATCTTAAGATTTTTTTTAAAGTTTCTCCATAAAAATTTGGGCAGAAGTAGGAAAGAAGGAGGGAAAAGAAGCACCACCAGTGATAATATATTAGCAAATACAGTGGATATGCTGAATACAGATGACATTAAAATATTGTATGAAGGTTAAGTAGCTTTTCCTAGCAGTTTATTCTAAATGCAGCAACTGAATTATTGATTTTTTAAAAAATATATTTCACCTCTGGAAGAAAGCTTGGAACATTAATGACAAGCTGAAGGCAGCTAATTGGAATCTTATTACACATAAGCAAGGAAAAAAAAGAAAGGCTAAAATACACTAAAAAAGAAATTGATCAAAAGTTAAAAACTAAAATACAAATAAAATAGAATAGATCAATATGGAACAAGTGCATATAACCAGAAAAGAAAATCAGCAGTGGAAAAGATTTCAGAAGATTGTTTATGAGTTTAGGCTATCTGCACCAAACACTTTCATTACAAAAGAATTGCATTTACCTGCAGGACAAAACCAATGTCCTTGGAATAATTAGTTAAATTAATGCTATTCTCTTTTTGTCATTAGAAAAAGAGAGATGTGAATTCTAACTCTAAAAGTGTTCCACTAATGTTGGAGATTACCTTTAAAGATGTGAGCTCTTTTTAAATCGGAAAAGTGTAAGAACTACTATTTGCCCTAAATCTGGGGAAATTAAAGTTCTGGAAGTAAAAGACAAAAAAAAAAAAAAAAAAAAAAAAAAAAAAAAAAAAAAAAAAAAAAAGAAAAGAAAAAAGAAAGAAAAAAGTTTTGTTTAACTTTCACAGTACATGGAAACTTCTAATTTCTATAGTGGGTGATCACATTGTACTAATTCATGTAAATTATTTCCTAGACACAGATCAATGTGCACATTGATTTTCAGAGATGTTGAAGCTGCAGATGCTGCCGATATCTCATCATCAATTCACACTCTAGTAGATTTAATTTAAACATTATATCTAGAATTCAGAAAAAGAAGGAGGGCAGACACAAATTTTTTAAAAGCCAGTAGTTAAATTTATTTTCTGAAAGACAATTGCAGGGTGATTTTTTTTAATTTTTAATAAAAATAACTAAACACTTTACATTCATATAGAAGAAAGAAAGAAAGAAAGAAAGAAAGAAAAGAGTACAGTGATGTGAAGTGTTGGTTTTCCAGGCAGTTTAACAGTATCTGTGCACTGAAGTAGGAACAGACAAGACATAAAAATAAAAGCATTATACTAAATTCAAGTAAACCCTGAAATATAGTACAAACACACAAACACATACACACACCCTTACATATATGTAAAAGCAAATCACAGTTCTCTAATTTTACATGTCTATAGACAAGGTGTTCAACAACAACAACAAAGACAAAGGAGGTAATTTTTAGCAGTAATAAATTCAAAAGATAGGTGGACAGTAGGCAACTTGTCTCTGGTAAAAGTCAGATGTAGACTCACTTTTTCTTGTTTTGTAGTTGCAAGATTTTTCATACTTTGCACATATATTATTGTGCATATGCAAGAAGAAGGCCACCTCCCACGTTTTCCCTTGCCCTGTGAGGAAGGCAGATGCAAAGATCATGAGAAGGCTTGAATCTGATCCTTCTTCACCATGCCAAACAATGCAGGCAAAACCAAGCAAGGTACATTCTGAGTAAAGGGTTACTGCAGCTTGCTTTCTGTGTGGTCCAAAGAAAAAACAGGAGTAGAGGCAAAAATCATAGCTTCCAGAATCCTTTTAGTGTTGACTTTTCTCCTTGGGAAATGAATACACTTTGCCCTCTTTCTGTGTTTTCCGTACTATACAAAAAGGAAGAAGAGCCATTTAGAAATCAATGCAATAAACCGTTTAGTTTGGATAGTCTCAAAGCATTTTGGTCTGTATGTAAATCATTCACATGAAAGACACTTTTTAATTCCAGGTAAGATTCTAGGTAAAAGTAAAGTAGCAATCATTATTCAAAAATTGCAACAATTCTTCATCATTTTATGTTAACATAGATTATATAAATTTAGAGAAAGATATGATTTTGTTGCATTATTCTATACTATTCTATATCTCTTTGCTAATATTCTCTTATTCACTAAAATGTAATATTCTATATATCTACTTTGACTCTTTTTTAGTTTTCTCTATGCTTTTTTTATGAAAAGATTATAGCAGTTTCCATGTATTTCTTATCCTAGATGACATATCATTTACTTGTTGCTAATGGCAATACAGTTCTAAATAAGTCAGAAATTAACATTAATACCTGAAGTAGCTTGGTCACCTTTTTCTGACCCCCCAAGGTTTATTATATCTCTTACTGTTATGTTAGATCACCATATCATTGCTTGCTTAATGAAATATGCACATATATTATAAACTAATAAACACGTAATTCAGAACAATATCAGATCCTGAAAACAAAGTGTAATTTTTCAAGCACAATTTACCTTTAAAAGGTTTTACCATTTATAGGTTTTGCCATTTGAAGAAATTAACTTCTTCTGTATTTTCCCACAGCAATAATGATATTTTGTTCTTCTGTGTTAAACAGTCCATACCTACTCTTATACCCTAAAGAATGGCAATTAAATTGATTAGATAAAGCTCAGATCTGGTCAAAGCTGAAATCTCTTCTTCTTCTTTTGTCTTTGACCTCACAAAAGGTAAATAAAAATTCCCCTATTAACTGGATATTTGTAATGGTTCTTTGGAAAGTGGAGTTTAACCTATGTGCAAAGGTATTTTAAAAAAGTAGTTTTCATAACAAGAAACAAGATTTTCTGTATTTTGCAAGTCAGAGGTGACAAACGTGATTCCTAGACACTGTCAATATCTAGCACAAATGTGTACCTATCACCATTACAGTGATCGTCCATGGATCTTATCAGTATTGTGCTTTACTTTCACAATAAAATGCAATCAATAAATTCTATAGATGCCTGTGTAGGAACAGGCTTCTCACAGAGCAGATAGATAATTCCATCCATCTAAGTTTTCCATGAAGACTTCTATCAAATTTAGAAAAAATATTATATTACTCAGTCATAGTATTCTATTCCTGATGTTAATGATTCACAATGACCTATAAAAGAAAGCTGAAGTACATGTCCACATTCTCACACACGTACACCTAAGTGTGTTTGCATACCAAATGTTCTGGTCTTCAGGTTCTTTTTTTTTCATACAACTGAAAACTGTATTCAATACAGAAACCTATTTGCCAGGCTTATACTTTAGATTTAACAAACATTTTCTACAATCTATGATTACTTTCTGTGGTGTATTTTTAAATAAGGAATTCAGTAATAATGGCTTAATTCTACTCTGATTTTTTGCAATAAAGAGAACTTCATTCTCTGACCAGCTCAGATGGTAACATCTCTTTTCAATGTAAATTCTCTATGCAAACTGTTTTGTGAATGTATTATCTAGTCAGTATATAGATAATATATCTATGATAATATACCTATGTACTGACTAAATAAAACATGCACAAAATAATTTGCCAGATTAATGAAGTGAAAAAATGGGATTTCACCTTAATGGGACCAAGATTTTAATATACTGGGGTTCTGTTCCGCGAACTATGTAATATTGATGTTGTGTACCAACATGATGTTCCATTTTGGATTCATTTGTAAGGAATGATTTATCTGACCTGTCTGAGGTACCAGCCTCTAAAGAGAATAAACACATGGAGGTTTGTCTTTATCTATTATAAATGGAGCCTTCTGTGACCAGCTCAGCCTTACGCATCTAAATTTTAGCTCTCTATTAAGGGTCACCAAATTCCAACTAATTGAGAGATTTTTATTATTTTTAAGATTTTAGTTCCAAGGAACACTTTTATCACTTAAGGCCTAGTGAGAAGCTGGTGTAGATTATCAGCCCTTTTTCCACACTTGTCCTATTTTTCGTCCAAAGAGTTTAAAGGGAAATGCCTAAGTAGGAGGGATCAGGAACAGGGATGTACAGAGATGAATTATCTCTATGAACAAAGAAAGTTGCTCTTAAGGTTTTACCCACCTTAGAAACAACCAGTCTTCAGTGGTGAGGATGAGCTCACATTCAGAAGCTTTTATAACTTCTAAACCATATGTAGATAGCTACAAGGATTAGGTTTCTTCAGTACAGACGTCCAGGTCAACAGACCTGAGAACAACTCTGTCACCCTACTCATTAGTTTGTCAGATACCTGTTCTGCAAACCAACTGTAAGCACCATGAAGCTGCAGTTGCTGCTGCTGCAGCTGTGCAGTCACAGTATTTCAGAACAGTTATGTAGAAAACTATTTGGATCAGTGATGAGTTATAATATGATTTAATTCTGGAAATAAGAAATTCCACAAAATCTTAAGCAATGTATCAATAACTATAAGTCTTACTTCTATAGTACCTTTTTTCTATTGTTAATATTCCTTTATCTCACTACTATGACCAACAAAATTTCTTTAAGAGTGTGGGTTTGAGTCTGAGATCAAGAATTACTAAGTAGTGTTTGTTTTCATGTGGGAAAAAAATACTGGTGACCAACTACTAATGGTAAGACCACTGTACATTGAGGAATTCATGATCTGCATAACAAGTTGACCTGAGCAGGCAGTGGCATGTACTGAATGGTGATGATCCTGCCAGCAATTCCTTCTGTTTATCCTAAAATGAAGGAATATGTTTTCTTTTAATGCCACAGTACTCCTAAGAAAATCCCATACAACAACACCAATGAAGATCTCCACGGATTGGATCCATACAGTATGGAATTGATTGACTGGAGGTCCATCCAATGTAGTATCAATTCAGGGTTCCCAGCATCAGAATGGACACAAAATTTTATAATTTCACATTTTCTAAATCACTTTTTTGAGAATATTAATAAAATAGTTAACTTTATTGAAAATGAATTTGTACCTGTCTTGTGTGATCCAAAAGAACCAGAACCTCCTGGTGTAAAATACTAGCTCCAGCTGCTGGAGTAACAAGTATTGATCTTCTGATTTCCTAAGCTAGTATCACAACACAAGAAATTTCTGTATGCTTGACTTTATTTCTTACATTGGACCTGGCTCCATATATTCTCAAATCACATTAAAATCCCCAAACATATGCTCAGTCTAGAAGGAGTTATGTTCTCTCTTCTGCCACTTGGCTAACAGACAACTTCCTACCTTTCTACACTGTGTTACTTTACACTCTCTCTGAAACAAAAACTCTTTATGCCTATTTTTCCTGCCTCTTTTTTTTTTTTTTTTTTTTTTTTTTAAAAAAAAAAAGTGAGATGGAAATGTAGATATGAGTAGTTAGTAACAGGCCAAGTGGCAACAAAAGCTAGTTTTATCACAATATACCAGATTTAACTGGTCCTAATTAAAATAAAAATGGGTTAATGAAAATATATATTTCAATATAAAAACAAATAAATCTGGATATGTATTTGGTTTTCCCAATGATTCTGTGAATTTCAGTTAGAATAACTTTATTCACTTGTTTTCTGACATGAATTTCCTTGGAGTTTTCATAAATAAATGGATGTACATTCTGATTATTTGAACATGTGAATGAGTCAAAGGGAAAAAATGGCAGTGTGAAAAGATAGGCATGGGAGGAGGAAAGAAAGACATACAGCTTTGAGTGCTTTTCTCTTAATTGTCCTTACCAACAAAGACATTGAAGACAGGTGTCAGATATGTATTTTCTTCCTTGCTACATTCAAAGCATTGAAAATAACTTTTGTTTCTGGTAGCCTGGGAATGAATTCTTCAGTCTTGGAAAGACTCAGTTGTGTCCTGTTGTGTCTGTTTAGCATTTATTTTTTCCATCTGACAGATATGCAAGATATGCAGAGAAAAACTCTCTTTTTTCCTTGCACACATACTCAGAGGCATTTGAGATACTCATCAGAACTCTGTGAATCCTCTGGCTTGCTTCACATAATCAGCACACAGCACAAATGCAGTACATTGCCTTCTCAGATTTTGGAGAAAGTAAAGTAATATATACTTATGGGAGGAGTTGTATCAAGAACTCTGTTTTAGACTGCTCCAAAATAAATAAATAAATATATAAATAAAAGTTTGAAGGGAAACATATTCTGGCAAACATGGATGGATGTGACTTTTGACAGAAATAAATCCTATGTATTCATTATTTGGATGCCAAAAATAAATAGTAATGGATTTACAAAATTTAGAATACATATAGGAGGCTTATTTGTTTTTCAGAAAAAAAAATAAATAAAGGTAGAGATAAATATAAAGTCACAACTACGTAAAAGACTTTAATCATAGCAAGTCTTCAAACTGTTTCACACTGTATTCAGTACAATATGCAATGGACTGATTACTGAGAGGAAAAAAGGATGTAAGCTGTAGTAAATGAATCATTTTATAAAGGATTAAAGTAGAATTAATAGAATTAGTAAAATATAACCCATAAAATTTAGCTTCTTAAAAGAGGTACCATTTCACTGATATTTTGAAGAAGTGAAAGAGGAGAGATGCAGGTTAAGATGAGCTAGGCAATCTGCATTACGTATAGATCTATATAGACAATACGTATGTTTAACTCAAGTCAATATCTGCAGAGGAAATTCTAGTTTGGGAAATCTACTTATTTTCATTGACTATAATTCCTGCAGAGGCCAATCTGTTAAGGAGATTATATTTTATCCTTTCTTCTTTCTTTCTTGTCTGATAATTTACCATTACTGGATAACAGTGTTATGCCAAGGCTAGCATAAGCCTGGCATGATAGACTGGTATAAGATGTATTTTACAACAGCTTATAAAAGACTTTAAAGCCAAAACCAGACAGTCACAGAATGAAGATCTGCCACTCCAAATAGTCTCAATTTTTCAAATCTCTCCAGGTAAACAGCTGACTTCTTTTTGTTTGTCCTCTTTTTGGCTATAGGACTCCTGGGCTATATTTATGCTAGCAAATTCAAGCAAATTCAGAGTACTTAGGATCCCTCTCTGAAGCCAGTCATCAGGGAAAAGATTATGTTCACACTATTAAACTCTTCCAGATTTCAGAAAAATCTGGACTGCTTATTTGTAAAGCTCATTGGCACATGACAATTCCCAAACTAAGCCTGGGAATTGTTTGAGATAACACTGATTGACACAACAACTCAAGTAAGAGATTGATCTATAAACTTTAAAACAATTTTTTTTTTGTCAATTTTGCAGTACCCAAGAGTGTTCCGTAGATATACCTAATTTACTAGTATGTATGCAGACTTACACTCCTGGCTTCACAGTGGCTCAGCTTCATGAAGCTGGAGAATGCAAGCATACAGGATCATGTCCTGGTGGGTTTTGAATATCTCCAGAAAAGGAGGATCCACAACCTCTCTGGACAACCTATTTCAGTGCTCTGTTACCCTCACAGTAAAGAAGTTCTTCCTCAGATTCAGGTGGAACATCTTGTGATTCAGTTTGTGCCCATTGCCTCTTGTCCTGTTGCTGGGCACCACTGAAAACAGTTTGACCCCATCCTCTTGACACCCTAAATTCAGATATTTGTAGACATTGATAAGATCCTCTCTCAGTCTTCTTCAGGACAAACACGTCCAGCTTTTCCTCATAGGGCAGATGCTCCAGCCCTCTGATCATCTTTGTAGCCCTATGCTGGACTCTTTCCAGTAGCTCCATGTCTCTCTCATACTGGGGGAGCCCAGAACTGGACACAGTACTCGAGGCCTCATCAGGGCTGAGTAGAGAGGCAGGATCACCTCCCTCGACCTGCTGGCAACACTCTTCCTAATGGAACCCAGGATACCATTGGCTTTCTTGGCCACAAGGGCATATTGCTGGCTCATGATCAACCTGCTGTCCACCAGGACTCCTAGGTCCTTCTCTGTAGAGCTGCCTTCCAGCAGGTCAGACCCCAGACTGTACTGGTGCATGTGGTTATTCCTCCCTAGCTGCAGGACCCTCCAGAGGTCCCTTCCAACCTTACTGATTCTATGATTCTATGATTCTACGACCCTGCACTTGCCCTTATTGAACCTCATGAGGTTCCTCTCCACCCAACTCTCCAGCCAGTCCAAGGCTGTCTGAATGGCAGCACAGCCCTCTGGTGGATCAGCCACTCCTCCCAGCTTGGGATCATCAGCAAACTTGCTGAGAGGGCACTCTGTCCCTTCATCCAGGTCATTGATGAAGAAGTTGAACAAGACTGAACCCCACACTGAACCCTAGGAGACACCACTAGCTACAGTCTTCCAACTAGACTCTGTACCACTAATAAAAACCCTCTGAGCTCTACTTTTCAGCCAGTTCTCGATCCATCTCACTGTCCACTCATCTAGCCCTCACTTCCTGAGCTTCTCTAGGAGGATGTTATGGGAGACAATGTCAAAAGCCTTGCTGAAGTCAAGGTACACAACATCCACTGCTCTCCCCTGATCTACCCAGCCAGTCATTCCATCATAGAAGGCTATCAAGTTGGTTAAGCATGATTTCCACTTAGTGAATCCATGCTGACTACTCCTGACACATTCTTATCTTCTGTATGCTTGGAGATAACATGCAGGATGAGCTGTTGCATCACCTTTCCAGGGATGGAGGTGAGGCTGACCAGCTTGTAGTTGCCTGGGTCCTTCTTCTTGCCCTTTTTGAAGACTGGAGTGATGCTGGCTTTCTTCCAGCCCTCAGGCACCTCTCTAATCCTTCTCTCTTACTAGCAGGATTGAGAAGAAAATCACCTTGGCTCCCAGACTTGGCCATCATCCCCAGAGCTTTGAAATCCTGTTTGATCATTTCGAATTTGCCCTTGGCACATGCTCTCCATGGTTCACAAGTCGGACTATTACTCTCTGCTAATCTTCCATGCTCCACATAGAAGAGCAGCAGAGGGTAATAGCCTTGGAAGTCTTTCGATAGCGTCTTGTATTCAAGCCCCTGTCAGGCAGCAAACCTCTCTAACCAAGAGGTCAGGTCAGCAGATAGATGCCTCTGTCCCCTGCAGCAGGGAGTCTCTCGCCCCCCCCCCCCCCCCCCAAAAAAAAAAAAAAAAAAATATATATATACACACACACACACCCTATGACCTGGTGAGCTCTATATCTAGATTCATACATTCAAGTGTCTGCCCAGGCAAGGTTTCAAAGTGACTGTGATAGTCAATGAAAAACAGTCACTTAACTCGACTGCTTAAACACAAATCTCTAAAACTATTTAAAATAAATCAGAATATCCCAAAAGGCCTCTGGCTATGGACACTATCACTCTCATAGATCCTGTGTCATATCTGCCATCACTTAAAATGAAAAAGTAGGAATATTAGTTAAAATACAATAGTAGACTTTAAGAAAGCAATCATAACTAAATTCAGGAAATAGCGACTAAAACTTCCTGGGAGTTAAATACAGGTAAAGACAGTTTATAGTGATCTGTCCAAAGGAACAATATTTAAAGAGATAGCACAGTGGCTAATTATCCAAATGTATTGAATGTATAAAAGTGCAGTCGACAAACTATCAACTTGGCTAAATTTTAAGCACTTAATTGATCTGAAATAAAGGAAAGACATTAGAAAAAGTGAAAACTGAGAAAAAATAGTAAGATTAAATAGAGAAGAATGGCATAGGCATGTAGGAAAAAAAGAAAGATAAAATAACACAAAACTTGTAAGAAAACATTCTGTAAATACAGTATTACTAGGAAGAAAAAAAGTGTTGATCTGCTATATAGCTGAGGGGGAAAGAAATTAACAGGCGACACTGAGAAGTCAATAACATTTACTATGTTTTTACTCCCATTAAAAAGGTCACCTGCAATCAGTTGACTGACACAAATTGACACTAGTGATGAAGAATAAAGATCTCAAAACAGTCGAGGGGAAGGACAGATTGGAGGGTATTTCAATAAATCCGTGTTTCTAAATCAGCTAGGTCTGATGAAGTGTTTCCAAAGGTACTTACAGAATTGGCTAGAGTGATTCTAAAGGTTTTGGTAGTTATCTCTGGACGTTCTTCGAGATTGAAGAATACCAAAAAAAAAAAAAAAAAAAAGTGTAAGTATAATGACTATCTTTGGAAAGCAAGAAATACAGAATTATAAAGGAATCAATTGCCAGAAAAAAATATTGAAACAGATATTCAGAAAGAAAGTAAACACCTGATACACCCAAGAAACATACCTGAAACATTTATAGGTTTGGCAGATGTAAACAAAACCTCTAAGAACACCACATCCTCTAGGAGCAGCAACTGTATGCCAAGAAGGATGCTTTACCTTTACTGAACATTACTGGGTATTTGAATTGATTATTTGAACTGCAAGGCTAATATCAGATTAAGCAACAAAAGATAGATTATTGAGATGAAATGAACCAGAGTCTTAGTCCAGACAGATTTTGGAGTCTGTCCATCTATCTCTCTCTTTTTTTTTTTTTTTTTTTTTTTTTTTTTTTTTTTTTTTTTAATTAGTTTGACGCCTTAAGACTTCTGGTGGCAGTTGTTTCTTCATTACAGATTATATCCTATAATATGATGTCCCAGTTCCTTTATGAGGACCATTTGCAAAAAGGAAATCATTGGGAGAACAGAAGGAGAACACAAAGGAAAAAGAATTTGGGGTCACAGAGGTGGAAGAAAAATAGAGTCAAGAGACAGAAGTTAAAAGTACATATTACTGTAGTGTAAGGTCTAGTAAACCAAATCAGTTCAGATTATTAAAATTTCTACTGGTGGGATAGAAGAATTACAATAAATTATGATAAAATGTGAACCATATACACTAAGAATCCAGTGGCACAGATGAATTTACATATGAGGACACATGTGGAAACTGCCACTTCTCTTTTCTAAAGAACTACGTATCTGCATAACTAACTTGTCCTAAATGACAATAGTTACAGAAATAGCTTTCTGAATTATTTTATCACTTGCTAAAAGAAATAGCTAGGTATTTCAGATATCTGCTTTCTATTTGTTGATGAAACATCAAAACTGGAAGACGTGAATGCACTTGCTTCATTTTTTTCTGCATGAATGTTCTAAGATTTGGATTCATTTCACTTTAAAAATAAGCAACATAGATGCCTATCTCTAAGTTAATTACTTAGATTTTCTTTGTAGTCAAAAGAGAAAAAAAAAGTGCTTACAGAGTAAGTACCAAAGACAGATACTTACAGACTTATTTCATCTGATATATTTCAGAAGCCCATGAATTGCACCTGAGAAATACAATTTTTTGATCTATTGATTATAAAAGAAGAGTAAGGATGAATTTATTGAAATGTAGATGCCTACATCTTGATTAGGCAGATCAGGTTCTTTTCGCCAGCGGAAAAATGTTTCTAGCACTGATTCAGCTGCAGTAGGCACACACATTTGATTGAATAAAAGTGACTGTCCTCCCCTTTGCCCCCGCAAAGTGACTAGTCCCAGGGGATTAGTCATATGTCAATATGTACCGTGTCCGATGATTCCCTCTTTACGTGTGGGGAACTTTGGTTCTAAAATCAGAATGTTATGTAGTGTATAGCTTCTGTTATAGGCCATTAATTAAGCACTCTGCTGTCAGAATACAAGCTGCCCTGGAAGAAAAATAAGTCTCTGAGTGGTGACTTGGCAGTATAAATGATAAAATATATTTTTAGAACATCTTCATGTGTTGCACACTGCATCTATTTCTTATCTTATTCATGAAAACAGTAGATTTTGAATAGGAGATTATGCTAGTTTGAATAAATATTGTTCACTTCTCAGTTATATTTCAATCTTTTGTAGAACAAAAGTAGTTTTACTTTGATATTTGTTAGATAAAATTTCCATCTTACCCTAAGAGTGAGTTTGACAGAATAGTTTTCCTAGTTTCATTTGGCATAACACATAAACAGAAATTATGAAACAGTTGCCAATTCTTTACTTCAAGGAAAGCAGCTGAGACTTCTAAAAGAATTGATACTTCTTAAAAAAAGGAATTTAAGCATCCATTTAAAGATGACAAAAATCAAAGTTACGCAAATCTCTGTTACTTACTGTTTATTCTCGAAATGTAGAAATTATTTGCAAAAAAATAGAGGCACTCACCCACTCCATACATACATAAAGTGGAGCAAAACAAACAAAATAAACAGAACCAAGATACTGGCATAAATAACATTTTCCAAATGTCAAGGTAACTTTAAGGAACCTGTCTACTAAGAAACTAAAGACATCTGTTGAGAACAACTGATTTCTCTACCACTTAGAAAAGGAAAAAAAAAAATGTCTTGAGAATTTTATTAGGAAAATATATCTTCTGTAATAGAGAGTGCTACTTCATGACCTCAGGATGTTAAAGCCTACAGCAATTATGTGAGTTTAAAGTATTTGTACAGGTACAACTATGGGATACCTACAAAAAATTCCACCAGCATTTGTGATGCTTCCATCTACTTGTGAGTGTTGCAGGAGAAATTTATATTAAAATATCCTTCTCTTTAATGACTTACCCAACTCTGGATATGTAATGTAATGTATGTAATGTATCAGCACTTTAGAAAAGATTAGCTAGAGGCATATGTTAAAATTTGAAACTTTAATGTGTCAAGAGATGAATTTTTGGGTAAGCTTATATTTAACTCATTTATTTGTGCTATTAAGACTAAATAAAAGAAATTAAGGTTTTTATTTGACTTTGGAATATTTGTAAACTATAGCTATAAATAGGTATCTTGTAATGTTGTAGTATAAAACACAAATATTTACTCAAACATGAAGCATTTGTAAAAATTATGCTATACATTGTATGTCAATTAAATATTGCTCTCTTCAACATTGTGATGGTTACACTTCTGTGACGACTTTCATGTATTAAAAGCATTGTTTTTAATTATGAAATTGATATAATATATAACCTGTGAAAAACTACACAAATAAACACAATACAGTTATTGTGGTTTTGAGTTTTAATAAAATATGCTCTGAATTCATTCAACCATAGTTACATATTCTGTAGAGTTCTATACAAAAGTTATTTGTTCTGGACCTAGAATAGTGTTTTTTGTTTACCATGCACTTTCAAAAACAGAGTAAAAGGTGTAAATGTCTCTCTCGCTCGCTCTTTCTCTCACACACACACAAACACACATGTATATATATATTTAAGAAGAAAATCCAGCATTTACAAGGAAGACTACATGATTCATGGTAATCTGCACAAAGAAAGAGCACAACTTATTGCAACATACCTCTGCCCTTGATTCCCTTTTGAACTCAATGGAAAAAGCTACTTCCTCACAAAATGTTTTAGATGCTTTACCCTATTCCTCTATGAACTGAAACAAAAAGAAGATGTGAGAAGCATCCTTAGCTGCTGGAAATAACATAAAAGATAGTATTAGTAATTCTGATAACAAACAAAAAATACATGCAGAGCTAATAAAGCTTTGGTTCCTATGCATAGGTTTACCAGGCAGTACAATATGTAGATTAAAGTCCACCTGGAATTGAATCTGGCAAGGGATGTGAAAGGCAAGAAGAAAGGCTTCTTTAAGTACATAAGCAGCAAAAGGAAGGCTAGGGAAAACATAGACTTACTAGTAAATGGGGTAGGGCACCTGGTGACAGAGGACACACAAAAGCCAGAGGTACTGAATGCCTTCCTCACTTCTGTCTTCACTAGTAAGATTGGCCCTCAGGAATCTCAAGCCCCTGAGACCAGAGGTGAAGTATGGAATAAGAAGGACTTACTCTTGGTGTAGGATGATCAGGTTAGGGAACACTTAAACATTCTGGACAAACACAAGTCCATGGACTTTGATGGCACATACTCATGAGTGTTGAGGTTGCTGGCTGATGCCATCACAAGGTCACTCTTGATTATCTTTGAAAGGCTGTGGTGATCTGGAGAAGTGTTGGAGAACTGGAAGAAAGCAAATGCCACTCCTATCTTTAGGAAGGACAAGAAGGAAGATCTCATAAACTACAGGCCTGTCAGCCTCACCTCGATCTCTGGGAAGATGATGGAGCAAATAAACCTGGATACTATTTCCAGACACGTGAAAGGCAAGAAGGTGATCAGGAGTAGTCAACATGGATCTGCAAAGGGAAATAGTGTTTAACCAGCCTGATAGCGTTCTATGATGAGATGACAGGCTTGGACAAAGAGGGGAAAATAGTGGATGTTGCTTCCTTTGATTTTAGTAAAGCTTTTGAAGTTATTTCCCATAACATTGTCACAGAGAAGCTGATGAAGTATAAGCCAGGTAAGTGGTCAGAGAGGTGGACCAAAAGCTGACTGATGTGCCTCTGGACACAAAGGGCTGCAACATGAGGTCCAGATGGAAGGTAATCTTTCCTTTCTACTCAGCACTGGTGAGGCCACATCTGGAACGCTGTGTCCATTTCTGGGGTCCTCAGTACAGGAGAGACATGGATTTACTGAAATAAGTTCAGTCAATGGGCACTAAGAGATCAAGGAACTGAAGCATCTGTCACAGGAAGAGAAGCAAAGAGAGCTGGGACTGTTCTACCTGGAGAAGAGAAGGCTCTAGGGGGGTACCCCATCAATGTATACAAATGCCAGATAGGAGGGTATAAGGAAGATGGGGTCAGACACTTCTCACTGGTGCCCAATGATAGACAAGAAGTAAAGGGTACAGACTGAAATATAGAAAATTCCACTTGAACACAAGAAAACACTTGTTCACTGTGAGAGTGGTTGAACACTGGAAAAGGTTGCCCAAAGAGGTTGTGAAGTCTACATCCTTGGGGATATTCAAACCCCAAATGGATGTGGTCCTGAGCAGTCTCCTAGAGCCCTGGGATAATGTTGTTTGAGCAGGTTAGGACAAATGATCGTCAGAGGTCCCTTTCAACCACTACTGTTCCGTGATTCTGTAGGTTTTCTCCGGGTTTATCTTGAGTAGTTTCTCTTACTGGGACAACATTCTTAGGATGGAACAAAATTGGAAAAAAAACCCAAAAAACTTGAATCTGTTGAATCTAAATTGAAATGCAATATTACAAATCTCTTATTTGAACATAGTGATCTCCGACTCAAACGTTAGACTAAACATGTTCTGGGTCTGTATTGTTACACTCAAAACATCGTTAGAGGCAAAAGGGAAAAAATCATATCTACATGGTGCCAGTGATTTACTGTTAGTCTGATTAATATTTTATCACGTATTAGTCTAAAATATGTAACGTAGAAAGCATCATTAAAAATATAGTTCAAATTGTTATATGTAATATCTTTGTAACTCCCCCCTTCCTGTGGTGAAGTTCCCTCACACTTCTGAAGTTTCTCTGTGCAATAAGGGCAACAATTTCAGTCTTCCTTAGAAATAGTAGTGGAAAAAGGGGATTACCAGTCACTGGTGACCCTTGGTCCCTTCCAGAATAAGCACATTGACAGCAGGTGACAGCCCCTTTGGGCGCTGCTTGGGGCTCTCAGGGTATACTCCACCCTCACCCCCCACCAGTTGCTGGCTGCTTTCTTGGTAGCCCCTTTAGGGAGTGGCAATGGAAAGGCATGTGGAGGTGTAATATCCGTCATCCTCATACAACTTAAAATTTGTTAACTTAATTTCATTTCTTTTCCAGCACAGGGTAATGTGTTACACACCTTGCAGAAGAGTTGAGGTATTAAGGAGATTAAGTTAACATGAAAGTTGTGGCATATAATAAGTGAAGACGAGTTGTGTCAATGATGAGGTCTCACATCTATTCAGAACATATAAAGCTGAAATTTAGCAAAGAATTTTGGCTTGTTTGGGGCAAATTTAAGTTAATGCTCACTAACTGATTTTACTCATCCTTCTCTGTATTTTCCCTTTTATTTTCTTACCATTGTAATGACTAAGCGAGATAATCAGCTTGTTCATTTCATTTGTGCCCTGGCATGAATGTTTTCATTAGCCTATTTGGACTTGGGAGATATTAAATACATAGCAATAATTACATATTCATTAAAAAAAAAAAAAGTCCATTAGATATGTAACCAGATTGGTTCTCATGTGGATTATATTCAGGAAGTTAAAACAATTCAATGATTCCTGTAATTCAAAACTGGTCAAATCTGATCTTTGTATTTAGGATTGTAGTCATTTTATCTCAATTAATCTTTTTTGAAATCTAAAACTGAATCTTTTTCGTAAAATATTTCTTAGCTTTTGTAAGATGGTTTCATTTCCATTGTTCCCGTGAGTATATGATATGGGATTAAACAATATCTTCCTTTTATTTTTGAAGCAGCTTTGCTATAAAAATGTATTTTCACCAATCAAAGCAAATTAGATTAACAACTTACCTCCAAGACATTCTCAAAGATTTGCATAAATATTTCTTCATCCTGAATACTTTTACTGCCTCATTTCCACCTCATAATTTATGATAATATCTACAGAATGAAACATGTCATTAGTGTTAGGTTTCTGCCTAGTAGGTAAAATAGACTGATAAATTCAATACAATCATCTCATATATAAGTCACAGATTCAGTGTTATGAACATCTTAATTGTATAAACAAACAATTTTTTAACCTAGAACTAATAAGAAATTATGAACTTGCTAAATTACTTATGTGTTCTAGATGGACTATGCCACCACAGATGAAAAAGACTCAGGCTAATAGCTGTGTGATAAAAGCTGCCCAGCTCAAAGGGACTATAGCACCTGAGCATACTGCTCTCAATTTTCGAGTGTCTGAATCTGCTAAATATTCCAGATGGTTGGAGGGTAAACAAAAGAGCTATTAACATCTTAAGAGATTGATTCATAGCGTTGACATGATGGTAGTTACTGTATTCAATTGTGGGTGTTAATAAAACTTTCTAAATATTTCACAGTCAAGGACTGAGTGTACATCTGTTCAATGAATACTAACATCTGAAGCCTATAGACTGTGTTATGTTCTTCACAATATGCTCTGCCTTACCTCCAGGTATAATTTAATAGATAAGGGGTTTTGTATATCATATTTGCAAATTAAATATCATTACCTATTTAGAAGTGTAGATAATATAATACAAAAGATATATATCAGCTATTACTTCAATACTGCAACTAATTAAAGTTTATCAGGATACCTACACATTTCAGCTTTCCTTCTGGAAAGAGCAACTCACAAAGACTGGCAGAGAACCTGATTTTTAGTAACTGCAGTGAAAATCTTTGTGAGAAATAACTAAGCTGAACCAGAACAAGAAACTATATCTCTGGGCCAGAGGCAAATATTGTAAAGTTTGCCTCTTTACAGCAGAGTATCAGGGAATATGATGAAATGAAAGAGAAATGTATTTATTCTTTCGAGATAATATTAGTCTATTTAGTATGCTTATATATTTTGATTTCTACTTGGTTAATCCATCTGCAACTCTTTCAAAATCAAAACAAAAAATTGCAAAGTATGTCCTTTAATCTCATCACTTTGTATGCTATCATTAACTCTAAAATATAAAATGGTCTTTTCATGTGACACGAGTCAATAGCTGATATTTTTTCGCACAAATCATTAGTTTCCAATTCAAAACTTTGTAAAAAAGATTATGCTAAACTGTAGAGGAATGATGACAGTCAAATACAAACACTTTCAGAGACCTGATGCTTGTTTTTGACACTTTCTCAACTTTTACAAAATTATACTGAAAGATCTACTCAATAACTAATTTTAATTATCAGCCAATTGAATACTATATTTTCTCCCTTAAAAGCTAAGAAAAATACAATCAATATAAAATCTTTGGATTTTTTTTCTTTTAATGTTCACAGTATTGCAGTCTTCATATGATTTGAATACTTAAGAAATTAATGTATCACAGCTAAAAAAAATCTAACAATAATATCCACATTTAACACAAAAGTGTAAATAGAAACAGTAAATCATATAAGAATACATTCTAATATAAAGTGGACATTTTTACACAATTAGAAAAAGGAAGTAAAAGAAAAATAACACAATAACATAACTGTAGTCAATGCTTTTGTATACATTTTTTTTTTTTTTAATATTGTTGTCAAGAGTGCTTACTACGCTACATACATAGGCCTTCCTGGCCACAATAAATCACAAAATACACCATAAATCATAGAATCACAGAACCAGCAAGGTTGAAAGGGACCTCTGGAGATCATCTACTCCAATCCTCTTGCTCAAGCAGGGTCACCTAGAGCATGTTAGGGTTGCATCCAGACAGGCCTTGAAGATCTCCAGACAAGGAGACTCCACAACCTCTCGGGGCAACCTATGCCAGTGCTCCGTCACTCTCACAGGGAAGAAATTCACCTTCACCTTCAGGCAGAAATTCCTGTGCTT
Organism: Rhea pennata; assembly: GCF_028389875.1. Classification (NCBI taxonomy): domain Eukaryota; kingdom Metazoa; phylum Chordata; class Aves; order Rheiformes; family Rheidae; genus Rhea; species Rhea pennata. Next base: position 166,134,486 of record NC_084663.1, read on the forward strand.
GAATTTCTACCCATTGCCTCTTGTCCTGTCACATGGGACAACTGAAAAGAGTTTGTACCCATCCACTTGACACCTCCCCTTAAGATATTAATACACGTCGATAAGATCCCCCCTCAGTCTTCTGCAGGCTGAAGAGGCCCAGCTCTCGCAGCCGTTCCTCGTTGGGCTCCGTTCCTCGGATCATCTTTGTAGCCCTATGCTGGACTCTCTCCAGTAGCTCCATGTCTCTCTTGGACTGGGGAGCCCAGAAATGGACACAGTACTCCAGATGAGGCCTCCCCAGGGCTGAGGAGAGGGGCAGGATCACCTCCCTTGACCTGCTGGCAACACAGGTTAATGCAGCCCAGGAAACCATTGGCCTTCCTGGCCACAAGGGCAACTTGCTGGCTCATGGTCAGCCTGTCATCCACCAGCACTCCCAGGTCTTTCTCTGCAGAGCTACTCTCCAGAAGGTCAGCCCCCAGCTTGTACTGGTGCTTGGGGTTATTTTTCCCTAGGTGCAGGATCCTGCACTTGCCCTTGTTGAACCTCAGCAGGTTCCTCTCCACCCAGCTCTGCAGCCTCTCCAGGTCTCTCTGAAGGGCAGCACAGCCCTCTGGTGTGTCAACCACTCCTCCCAGCTTGGTATCATCAGCAAACTTGCTGAGGAGGCACTCTATCCCTTCATCCAGGTCATTGATGAAAATATTGAACAGGATGGGACCTAGCACTGAGCCCTGGGGGACGCCACTAGCCATCGGCCTCCAAATGGACTCCACGCCACTGATGACAACCCTCTGAGCTCTGGCTTTCAGCCAGTTCTCAAGCCACCTCACTGTCCACTCGTCTACCCCACACTTCCTGAGCTTCTCTAGAGGATGTTATGGGAGACAGTGTCAAAAGCCTTGCTGAAGTCAAGGTACTCAACATCCACTGGTCTCTCCTCATCTGCCCAGCCAGTCATTCCATCATAGAAGGCTATCAGGTTGGTTAAGGAGGATTTCCCCGTGGATCTAATCACCTTCTTTTCCTCCATATGCTTGGAAATGACATCCAGAATGAGCTGTTATAAAACAAGTCATATAAGCATTGAGCAATACTTACACTTTGAGTGAGCATTTATTTCTGTGTGACTGAACAAGGCATTCTATTTGCTGTTGATGCAAGTAAAGGATTTTACTTCTCTGATCAGAAAACTCAGTAATTTTTATAGAAACATGCAAAAAATGTACAAAGAATCATTTTGTTTCTCTGAGATAGTTTTTAATTGCAGAGTTGTGCTGTAGCCTTGCATTCTTGACTTCTTTCTCTTTGTATTTAAAAAATGTCTGTAATTTGGGATAATTTATAAATTTAATAGTCCAATGTGGCTTTTTGCTTAATTACTGCAATTTAAATAAATTTTCTGTCCATTTCTGGAGGAACCAAAGTAATGAAATGGACTGATTTCTGAGAAGTCAACCACATCACTAGTTAACAAATTAAATCATTTAATTTACAGAGACTTTCGGAAATGGCATTTGATAAATTTTAAATACATATAAATTATTTACACTCAGGCGGTGGAAGAAATAATTAGACATAATGCTCTAAAAATGCCATATTTTTTTCCTTCTTTGCCTTTAAAAAAATCAGTGTAAATTGTTCAGTTCCTTTGACATCCATACACACCATGACATTAAGGACTCTGTTCCAAAAGCTGTCTGAGGCTTCTCAGCAGTGAAGACAAAATTAAATAGGCAACTCTTTCAAAGGATGAGGATTTAAGGAACAGCCAAGTGTTCCCGTTCAGAAGGAAGAGAAAGGGAAAGGAGCTGAACTAGTGCACTGAGTGTTAGCAAGCTGAATCCACTGCTCTACCTGAAGTGGAGTGGAAAGTGAAGGAGAGTAAAGTGAAAAAAAAATCAATAACCACTGCAGCAGATGCTTCTTTACGTAATATGACATCCTTTCAATAAGCAAAGGTGGCTGCAATCTAAGCTGATTTCTAAGTACGCTTTTCATGGTTTCTGCATGGTGAAATTTGGCAACTCATCTATGGCAATTTGCTGCTCTCAGAGTGTCTATGATATTTAGCAATCACTGTAAATACAAATAATTGCAATTTAAAACTGAATTCAGGTCTCCAAATGGGTAGATGCTTACATTTAAGTAAAGGTAACCTAAGTTACCTTGCATCTGACCTGTCATTATACTCAGAGAAAATCTGTTGTCTAAACATAGGCAACTTCCTAAAATACTTGAGATATCTTGATAGAGCTGTCAAATATGGAACAGAACATATGGGAGAATTTTGCTGTATCTGAGTAGCAGCTGAGGGCTTGACATGATGTCTTGGGGCTCTCAAATAGTACTAGACACATATGTTTAACAACCAAATTAAACTCTAGCTAGTAGAGTCAGTAAAGACTGACCCATGCAAATGTCTTGGATACACTTTGGTGTCTGAAATACTACTCCTCAATTAATCAGGAAAATGAATCAAATCCTGGATTTTCTTTCGTGAAAATGGGACCCTAGACACCTAGACCATGTGCACACACATATATAGATGATTGTGTTTGGATGTCTGAATCTGAACCTAATTCTTCACTGTAGCTTTAACCTCTGTTGCGTACAACACTGTTCACCTCTGTGTGGGCATCATACCCTACCCCTTAAGAATGTTTTTAATACACTTAATGTGATCTAATTTAAAAGAAACAAGTTGCTTCAGTATGAGTCCCTACTTCAGTACAGAACAATGTGAAAATCAGGAGCAGTATAAAAAGTAACATACATTCCATTCAAAATTAGGCTTCTCCATCTATCATGCAATAAGAGAGTATAAAAGATTTATGTAAAAGATTAGTTAGAAGCACAAATAGCAATTGCTGAAGTATTGCATACGCTGGTACAGATGCCAGGATACCACACTGGTAATATTACTATGGTGGAGCACGAACTTTAGTGAAGATCTCAGCTTTTAAAGCAGTAGTGCATATACCAATGGAAGGCCAAAAAGAACATGATTGCTAAAATTCATTTTTTTATACTGTTATACAGCAATGGCAGAAAGATGAAACATTACAGATAACAAAAGGAATTCACTGTGATAACAGAATTGCTTACCAAGGTATAAATTATCAGGGCAGGAATATTGAAAATGCCAAATAAAGTTTAAAAAGTCAGCAAGGTCATAGGCAGTGGAGAAAGGGTAAGCAGAACTGGGCCTGTTATTTGGAAGTGTATGAGTGTGGTAAATGGTAGGAACTTAGGAGGGAAAAGAGAGTAAAAAAGAGAACATGATGGGAAGTGAATCCTGTGACTGGGCTTTATGCTGGATACCACTCATGCAACTGGTGACTGATCACCTCAGTCTGGAGCATATGTTAGTCTGAAACGAGTGTCTGACCTCTGCAGTCAGGGGAGACCTTGTGTGCTTTCCTTTATGGCAGTAAGGAAACACCCAGGGAGGAGTTCCTAACATAAACACAGGAAGGAATCATAGAAAATTTTCTCTCCTTTCCCCCCTAAATTCATTACACTTCTTACTGTCAAATGGACCCAGATTTGTCCCACTTTCTTTTGTATGTCTAACTGAACTGCCTAGTTTAGGTCCTGTTAGCATTACATTCTCTCTCTCTCTCCCCCCCCCCCCCCCCTTTTTTTTTTTTTTTGAGGGAGGTTCTTATATTGGCATGATGGATAGGTGAGATTCAGACTGGTTTTAAGACAAGTAAATTGCTGCAAGAAAATAACACGACAGCTTTTTATGAAGCTCTTGCCATAACAGGAGGTCAACAAAGAGGAAAGCAGAGAGGATATAGAGGCTGTAACTCTCCTCAGATTCTGACATTTTCGACAGAATGAAAATGGAGAATGACAACTTGACTGGAAAGAGAAATCAATAATAACATCTGCAAACTTAATAGAAACTTCCTGTTCATGAAATTGAATTGTATGTAATGAAATGTAAAACTTCAAAAAAGATTAAATAATTTATTGTAAATTGAATTGCAACTTTAGTATGCAAGCACAGGACAAAAAGTTCAACAGAAGGGAAGATACAATGGTGTGCTGATTTTCAATAACAGTTACTATTACAAATCAAAGTATTTGGCTTGTTACAGCAATTCATCTTTTATCGTGTTTTCATCACTACGTTACCTGAAGGTCTGTGAGTACTGAAGCAGCTAACAAACGTATTTAACTTGGAGACTAAACAACATACCTCAGTCAGAGACAGAATTAGTCAACGATAAATTGATTTAAATAGCTTTTCTGACACTGATATTTATTTCTCATAAAAAGAAAAGGGAGCTAAAAACTTACTTTAAAATCCTCTCTGTAGCTATCCATACACCACATCACAGGCACAATATCATCACTGAAAACAATGTTTGGAAGTGATGTGAGAGCGCAAGAGAAAAGATACCTTGCACTTCTTTCATGTTTTTGGTTGGCAGAGCGACCAGGCTCTCTGCTATGCTGCTACTGGGCCTCTGGCAGCAGAAGCCAGGCAGCGAGTGCCCTGGTGGAAACCCAGCAGCACGAGAGGGAGCTGCTGCTCCCCTGGGGAGAGAAGGGGTCAGGAGGCAGATATGAGACTCTCCCCTTTACGTGCAGAGTAAATGACAAACAGAGGGTTTTATTTATATGTTTATTTCTCTCATTTCTAGCTTAGCAACTGTAGTTTTTCCAAGTGTGACCCTGTCTGATCTGTAGAGTTTGTTCTCAGATTCAAAAGGGAACACAGGTAGTAACACAGGTCTCTGTATGCAGGATTTTATACGTGAACATCTTCTCCTGAAAAGTTGTCTAGTCTTGTTAGTGAGTGTTGGTTGTACTTGAGCTCTCCCAGGTGCCCAAAAACTGAGCTGAAGGGAAGTTTCTCACAGACATGCTTTTGTAACTTTTTTTTTTTTTTTTTTTTTTTAAGCGGTTATGGTGCCACATAGTTTAACTGTTCCTTTGAGAATTTCTTATTCATTGGGGCACTCCTCTTTAAGGCAGCATTCCTTTAGGACTAGACACACACCTCTGCACAGCCTCACAGCTACTCCCTACAGCTGCTGAGCTAAACCAGGTTGATGATAATGATGTTTTGACTTCGGCAGTCAACCAAGTCCAAAATGCGTTAGCATTTCAAGATCATTAATGTCTGTGTAAAGAGTCAATGTCCTTGCACTGGATAGAGGCTTTAATTACTTCTTGATTTAGAGGAGTTGCCCATTTGGCCATTTACCTGTGCAAGTTCTTTAGACTTGTCATGAAAGGCACCAAACGGTTCATCACTAGCTTGGGTTGATTTTTTTATAGGATGTTTTGTTTTCTTCTTTGAATTCATAATTTCTGCAGCCCACTGGATAACTGTTTTTTAAACTCTGAGTATTTTTCAAGTGAAAAACAATTTTGAAAAATGTTCTTGTTCAGTGCAAGCATTATGTAAAAAAAATAAAACATTGAAGTAATGATTTCCCTCCCTAAATGAAACCCTCTGGGCTGAGCACCTGGTTACCTGTTGGTGTTTGCACTGTTATTGACTAGCACTATACAGCTTTTGTATAACTACGGGTGATATTGTTCTTACTGGCTATAAAAGAGAATAAACCGCGTTTGTTGTGTACTCAAACTCACTTTCAGCTGACCTGCAGACCCAATGATACACCTGTCATCAGAGATGTCCCTGATGTCAGCACTGAGGTGAGGAGAAACTAGGGAAAATTGTACTGGAAAGGTGGCCCGTGAAGGGTGAGAGCAGTCACTGTGCAATGCACTTGTTGCATGAGATTTGGGGAAAAATTGTTACAGAGGAGTGGCCCTCGAGGGAAGGACAAGAACAGTCATTGTACTGTGCACCTGTGATTTAATCGTAGAGCTCTGATATGTATACATTACGTATTCAGTTCTGTTATATTTCTAGTTTTATTGTACTTGTTGCTTTGTTATAACCTCATATCTCTAACAGAGTTCTAATATTTGACAAATGAAGATCTCTCAAGTTCAGTGTAACTAATCCTGGAATCTGAAAGAATCCTGGACATCCCTCTATTGGTGTAGCACAGTAACAACCATCGAGTTTTATCAGGTTTATATATTTTGCATAAGCTTAATCTCATTCCTTCAAGTATTCTTCTAAATTAAAAAACAACAACAACAAAAAACATGGCTATTGAGTAGTTTCTCAACTGAATAAACCAAGTCAATCTAACTCTTGTAATAAATTTCTATTTCCAAAAGTTATTTCAAAGATTAAATAAGCTATTTGCTAAATTTGTGTGATTTTCAGATAGATTAAAAATAGACTACTGTTTTCTCTCTGGAAGATATTTTACATATATACACAAAAGTGACATGTCTACACTTATGATTAGTCTCCCTTATTGCAGGAACACTGCTTTGCATTTTGTTTATTGAAAGGTATAAGAAAAGAACTGTACATATATAATGTGTTATGCGTTATGTTTCAGTAATAATGACATAGCATGACAATTTAACATCTCATAACTTTTCACTGACTTTACTGAGAAAACACAGAATAATATGGGACAATCCTGACTGATGCTTCTATACACTGTACACCAAAGTGCAAAGAGATGAGTCCCAAGCTGTAATGGTCACAGTTCATTGCTGGACCAGAACTAGAACAGCTGCATTGGCATCAGAATGGTGAGTAGATCTGAGTTACTAAAGCCTATTAGATGGGCATAAACCCATTCTATGGCGCTACTACATTCAGCTGCTGTTTCAGGTAACATTTTGATAATACATTAATATATCAGGTTGTGTGTACAGGAGGTTCACTACCTTTTTAATAAACCCTTTTGTGAAGATAAGAAAGGAAGGTGCAGTGCATCTATTAAGTTCCTATTAAGTTTCCTGTTCTGGATAACTGGATTACTTTGTATACCAGGATTGTAGAGGAATTTCAGTATGCATCTGGCCGGCAGTTAGAACAGAGAGGAAGTATACCTCAGAGCTGGTTTTCCACAGCTGTTTGTATTCACTCAAGCATCTTTGAACAATGCTACTTTTCATACTACTAGAATAGGTTATGACAACTTCTGTGCTATGATCTCAAATTAGTTTAAAAAATATTGTTTCTCTTTCGAAATGATGAGTACACTTAATTTCTGCTGATTGTCTTCCTGTAAGGGAAATTACTTATAATTTTCTACTGATGACTAAAGACATTCAATGGACAAATAAATATAGGAGGCTTATACTTTTAAATGATTCTGTATATTTGACTGGCATTTGAAATGGGATCTCTTTACACTGTTTTAAAATTGTAAATAAAACTTAGAATGTAAATCTAATGTATGTCCACTTTATGGCCACTTAAGTTACCTTTACTGTACTTAAAGACCTCTCACACAGAAGGTTTCATACTTGACAGGGCAAGGTGCAAAAGTCTTTCTGTGATAGAGAATATGGACTACTGTAGATGTGTGCACACTACAAAGCAGTCCAAAACTGACTGGCCTCTATCAGCAAGTCAAACTTCAGTGTGGAAGCAGGGATAAAGAGCTGTGTGTATCTATGTATCTTTGTGTGTGTGTGTATACATATATATATGTGTGTGTGTGTGTGTGTGTGCCTCTGTGTGTATGTACACACACACATATTATATTTAGAATCACAGAATGGTAAGGTTGGAAGGGACCTCTGGAGATCATCTAGTCCAACCCTCAGTGTAGCCCATATGGGGATAGAACCCACGACCTTAGCATTAGCAACACTATGCTCTCTATATATCTCTATATACCCTCACATGTATATGCATATAAATATTTAGATATGAAGAAAACAATGTAGTAAAGAATTATTACTGTAACTACAGCTCCTAATTAAGGCATCATTACTTGTCCTATGAATACATGTACTTTTGAAGCAGTTTGCTAAAAGAAGCTTTTTTTTCAACACTGGGACAGATAATGACATCTCTTATTCTTTATGAAACAGAAAATGAAAATTGACTGTGTAGCTATGTGAATGAAGAGCATGAATCCAAGCAACAAATGTAAGGAATTCAAACTGCTTTAAATACTCTTTGTCTGTTAGGACTTGTGTGATCACTAAGAAAGTATAAATAGGAGTGCGTTAAATTCAAGGGACCTTTTCCATGTTTTTCTTCTTCACTCGATGTGTTCTATCAGTATGTGTTAGATTTACAAAGAAGCTGAAGTATTTACTAGTAAAAATAAATGATAAGCAGCCATGCTATATATGCATATATTTACATGAATCAATATCTTAGGACGCTAAGCAGCAGAGAAGAGGTATCGAGTCAGCCAATACTTCACTAACCAATATCTCATCCTATTTAAGATTAAAAAAACCCTCAAAAAAATCAAACAAAAAAACTCATAAAACCCCAGAATTACCAGTCACTAATAATTTTTTATGACTGAAAAATTCAGTGTCTTTAAAATTAGTACAGACTTTGGAATAGGGATTACTGTCCCTATCCAGGTAGGGACATGGCATCTTGATTCATAATATTGATACCTGTCCATACTCTGTCAGATTAGTTACTTGATGATTACAGCTAAATTGAGGCTAAACATAAATAGAAACAAGATCTGTTCCCACCAATTCCTGCAGGTGAGGAACCTGTTTCTGTTTGTGAATATGATGTAATAATCCCAAGAGTAACTCTGACTGATAAATAATTACTATTCTCTGTCTAAAAAAGAGAAAGGAAGAAAAATAATCTCTAAATTTCATCAAAACTTTAATAGATGTATTTTAAAAAGATGTCCACTAGAAGTAAAAGATAAAGTCCTATTTTTTAGTGTATTTCTTATCAATCAAACACCAAAACATTTTGAGCAACTAGATGAGTATTTTGGATGCCCTGGAGTTTGTTTGCTTTTGATTGCTAATTACATCTAATAATCCTTTCTTGCAGAGAAAAATCTATGTATCAATAGATATATCAAGAATCAAATATGTCAATAATCAACAATACATCAAGCAGCAAAATGACAGCTTGGGAAATAGATGCTCAGGAAAGTGGCACCACTGTACAGATATTCATCTTAATTTACTGAAGTATTTTTTCCATATATGTCTTCAGAGTAATCAGGAGCAGAAGGACCAAAAAATACTGAATTAGTCAAGAAAATAAATCTTTTCATCAGGTATAAATGATAACATAATGTGATAAAGGTTAATATGGACAAATATCGTGTCGTACCTCTATGGCTTTGCAACTCTATTGCAACTACAAACTCACATTGCAGAAGAGTTTAAACACATTCTTAAGATACCAAGATCTTTAAACTTATCTTTTATAGTACAATTGTTCACAAAAATACCCCTTATATAACATATAAGACAAACATATTAATACAGAAGCTTTTCCTCAGATATTAATTCCAGGCAAGAGTTAACCCAATATCAAAAAAGAATCAGGTCAAGACTCTAAATTTCTGTTTCTTCCTCTTTGAGAAAGTGAGGAATAGAATCAACTGCTGTTTAGCCATATAATTTATATAGATATTTATATATGTATTTATATATAAAATGTTATTCCTCAGCTATTTGGTATCAAGAGAAGAACCTCTTATCTCTCAGAAAGCATAAGCCAGTTTTTTGACCAATGTGTCAGACATACAAACATTTGAACTAGTACTATTATTTTTGCCAGTCAGCTTTCAGCTTAATACAAATGAGCTACATTAACAACAATAGTTTTATTTAACCAAAGAGAAAAGAAAAAAAAAATACATTTATATGATAGGAGACTTTTTTTTTTTTTTTTTTTTTTTTTTTTTTTTTAATGGAGGAGAGTAGCTCTATGAACTGAGTTTGTGTTTATTCCAGTATCATCACACAAAGGAAAACACAATTAGATATTTATCTTTTTGGCTGCACTGCTAATGAACCCCAGTAAGCAAAGCAAAATAGCCACAATAAAAAAATGTGTGATGACAATAATTATCGTTTTTTCTTTTTTTTTTTTTTTTTTTTTTTTTTAAAAAAGAGTATCGAACAACCTGATAGTGTAAACACCTGGGACTCCTTTCCTGTGCTATTTTACTTACAGTGCAGTGGAACTGTGAAGATTTTCAAGTCATTGGATTGCAGAAAAATTGAGTGAAAATGAAGCGAGTTTGCTTGGGAATATGAAAGCAACAGGTAAAATTTTCTGATCTCTCAGTACTTTTTGATTACCATTTACTATTCAAGTAAAATGAATATACCAGCTATAACAAAATGACATGATCTGAGAGAGAAAAATAATATATGATTCTGATGACCATGTGTCTACTGTAATTCTCTGTTTTATACAGACAGATAGCAATGAACCTGTATGTGTTTTGAAACACAACATTATGCTTTCTTTATAGGGCTAAGATGTGCTATCATGATCAACCATGATCATGGAGATTTGCCCTCGGAATACTGGCATACAGGAGATACTGTGTCTTATAGTCAGATTTCTGAAGCAGAATTGCTTTCACTGTGCTTCTCAGAAGCAGAAAGGAATAATCAGAGAATTATCTGCAACAGAAGCTACACACTCTTTCTAGTATTTACTGTTCCTCTACAAGCCTGCAAAGAAGAAACCTAGATTTCTTCTTTCACAAGGAAAGCAAATCCACTTCCTATTCTTTATTCATAGTAGAATATCTCTGAATCATTTTTTTAACTTTCTTGTGCACTGTGAACCCAGAATTTGATAACCTCTAGACACCGGAAGGAGATAGGAATCCTTGTTTTTTGCTTCCGTCCCTAATGTCTGTGTTAAAGCAGTTGCAACTCCAGCTCTTAGCAGTTATATTGCAGTTATGTCTCAAGGTTAGAGTGAGTATCAGTGGTTCTTTATGCTACCTTTTCTGCAGAGTTATGAAAATCAAGCTTAAAGATGACTGGACACACTGATTAAAATTACAGCTGTATGGAGATATTTTAAAGATCAGAAAGGCTTGTTTACCTGTATATGTTAACATATAGTTTATACAGAAGAAATAATGATTTCAATAATATTATTTTTTTTATAGAAACCTGAAATGGGTTTACATTTAGTAACATGCAAAGTGCATGAGATATCATCCCATGGGAGCTTAGAATTTATATACGTATATACATACTTGCGTGTATGTGTGTATATATATATGTATGTATGTATGTATACTCATACACATAAATACATACATCTCTGCATATATATATATACAAATACATACATACACACACATGGATATTTCAATTTTTACAGGTCATATGAAAGTAATTCACAGCATAAATGAGCTGTGGTGTCAAATGATATAAAATTTTACCCTTGTTTGGGGTTTTCGATGATTTAGTATTGAGGATAGACTCTCTTCAGATATTGTTGCAAATGCTTCAAATAGATGATAAATGAGCTTCAGAGTCACTCAGCATGCAGATAAAGAAAATGTCCTTCGATTGTGTGTTTGCAGGAATTAATACCTTTTCTTTTCAAGGTACTGGATTATTGGGACCGTCTGTTTCATATATTCATTAGTACATTGGAGGCTCATTTTTATCACATAATTAAACATAGATATCTGGGGTTATGTTTATTGATTTTGTTTTCTTTTTTTTCTTTTTTTTTTTTTGAGGGGGGGGATTGATTTTACATAATACACTTCATACTAACAGACTATCCTACGTGATGACTTCTACATTGAAATAGTGCCTTTAATGTCAAATAATAACAGTGTTCTTACAGATTATCAATGAGAAATAACAATAACTCTAGAAACAACAAATTTTGAATCTGTAAGGGTCAAATACAATAAGCATTGGTGGAATTATAGTTTTCAGACACATATTGTTGATATTTCTGCTCACTCTAGGCCTCTCAAAAGCTAATTACTCGAATACCCATCCTGCAAAGATTTAGGAACATGAACTTTTACCTGCATTGTGGAATTTGTCATGTGAATAAAAAATAGAGGTATAATTGAGATGTTTATGTTGATGCTTCAAAGACTATGAATAAGAGATGCTGAGATACATGCCTATACCAGATACACATCTCTGTATCAAAATTATAGTTAGATGAACTCCCTGTAATTTTATTACATTAGTGTTTCTTGTTTGTGGGAAAGTGTATTTTTTTAGTAAGTTTCCACTATTATAAATTCATATTTTCAAATTTTTATATTGATGAGTTCAGCCTCTGTCACAGGCTAATGGAAAGAGTCTGGTATCTGACAATATGCCAAGCAAGCATTTTATATATATATCAACATTTTTTCATTATACGTGACAAGATCCACATTAGAATTCCTATACTGATATTGTCACATCTCTAAGTTCAGTGCTGAGAATTTAAGCATTTTATCAGAGCCTCAGGAATCTTCCTAAGGTGAATTAATTTTTTCATGTATACTTTTCAGAAGTCACTTATTAATTTAAAAACCTTCATCCTCAAAACATAACTGCTAAAGCAGCAATTCTATTTACTAGACTTTCTGATAAAAGAAACACAAATGCTAAAATCCACAAAGTAAAAGAATGATTAGACATATTCACTGAAAGCAAATTCATTTAAGATTCTTATGTGGGATCCCTCTGGATGCTTATGTAAGTGCGATTCACTTCTTCCTAAAGTAGACATCTAAAATAGGTCAGATGCATCATACTCTAAAGGTGTTATTTCTCTCTGTTGGTTTAAAAGGATTCTTGAGGTGACTAGCTTAGCTTTAGACAGCAGTAATGCATAACTATAATTGTCTTGTTGACAAGACACCTATATCACCTTGGTTAAGGGAAGTCTCTAAAATGCCCCCCAAAAGTGTGAAGTTATTCCAGTGAAGAATCATAATACATTTTCCAAGTACTTTAGTTCATCCTTAGGCACACCCAACTGATCTGTGTTTTAGTCTGTACACTGGACCAGTGTTTCTTTGTTCTTATTTTTGTTCACTTACTATGTTTTCATGGAAACATACTTGACTGGGAAACATTTGCTCTAGAAAGCTTTCACAGAAAACACGTTAGCACCCCTTAGTCTAAACTCAAGCTTTTAGGCTAGCTTTTCAGGAGAAATAGAGGGGACTCAAACATTTCAAAGGCTGTTTTAAAAAGCTATAACCCAATTCTGTATGTAACTGGTGCCTCGTTTTGGAAAGCTGAAACCAAGTAGAAAGGCTGCAATAGAGACAATATCTGACCTCCTGAGACTCTTCTTTCATCTTCAAGTCAGCACAGAGAATCAATTCTTCTTCACATTTCAGGAAAGAAAAAAAAAAAAAGAAATTGTGTTTGAGAGTATCATGCAGAAACTCTGATATTCTCAGAGAAAAAGAAATGTGCTAATCATCTAAAAAAGTATCTTTTTTGTTTTGTTCAATTTTTTAATGCAGTAACTCTCTTGAGCTCACTGGGGATTTATTCAAATTGATGCTATAGGAGCTCTGAATGTAATTTCGCTCACAAGAGGTAACATAGTTGTCTGGCTATTCATTTGAGACTATGAGCCTCACTGCAATTTAAGAAGCTCATTTTCTATTATTTTCACTGCATTCTCATCTTTTAAAAACAGATTTAGTACAGTATTGTTCTTCTAGTATTTAGTACTCTTGTGAGACCACTAGTTTAGTGCATATAGAAATACTTTAGGAGTGCTAAAGAATGAAATTGCCATCAGGGAAGATGTTACTCATATTTAAAGCATGTGCTACTTGATCAGTTTTGGATTTTTGTCCTTTTACTGACAGATGGGTTCAGTTAAATGGACCTATTTTCTCACTCAAATGTGGGAAGACTTGTGTGTAAGAGAAAAGGAGAAAAAATATATGCCATATTAGTAAAAACAAATAAGGAAACTAGAAGATAAATAAACAAGATATTTAAAGAATATCTGTAGGTTTTTTTATTATTCTTACCTTCAAAAAAACCCTAGAAAGGTGAACATAATTGCATCATCATCTACCAACATATAAAGAAAGTTTGAGAAAAACAGTATAATCAAGAGAAAACTCTAGTTTGATAGCACAATTATTACACAGGTCCAGCTTCTTAAACATTTGTTTTTTCTAAGCAGGATTTGCTTAGTCACATCGAATAGCATTATCTATTTATTTATAAGATCAAATGTTAATAAACAATAACTGAAATGAACCTAGTAAGACTGCAGAAATAAAGGGAACAGCATTTAAAATAAATAATGAGGGGGATTTGCCAGAACTGTAAGAAATGATAGAGAAAAAGCAATGGAAGATCTACTGTAAAGCTAAAGTAAAAACAGATTTAGAAGATTTGAGCAGAAAAGTAAAATGCAACATAGTGCAAAAGTAAACAAAGTGAAAGTTGAAATGTAGAGGTATCAGGGAGTTCCTGGCGGAAGGCAGGCAAGAAGATAATAGATCTAAAGTAAGAAAAAACAGTGAGGAAAAGGAGATAATGAATGTATATAACCAAAGAAGATGCTGGAACAAGGATGGAAAAGGCGAAAGGTTGTAAGGAGGCTTAACTACAAAATGCCTGATTAGTTAAGTATGTTTACCTAGCCAATTAAATATTTTTTCACATAATTTCTAGTGCTCACTGAAGTCTTCTACTTTCTTTTCATCACCTGCATTTGTCATTTCTTAATTGCTTGGGTGTCACTGGTTAATAAAGCTGATTTTCAGAGTTTATATTTCAACTGTGCCATATCTTGGGGACCTTTCTTAAAGAGATTCTAGTTCAGAAGTAGAATTAAAAAGCTTAGGTCTACTTTTCTGGTACATGACTGAACAGTGGACTGCCTACTTGCAACTCTCTGGAATTTGTTCCAGAGACATTTTGGAACAGATTTGACTTAATTTTAAATTTTACAAGATAGATATTTGGATTTAAATAGGACTAAACCATTTGCATTTCAGGCTCTTGAAGTAAGATTCATCTTGTCGTACTTCAGTGGTTAGATTTTACTTTCTGATTGTCAACACATAATTAAGTATTAAAATGTAAGTAATGGCCTGGGCCTGGAAGTTTTGCCTCCAGTTATTGAATATGTAGTTAAAACAGTTTGTGGAGTCTGGAAATTACACAATTGATAAATTATATTCATCTAAATTAGAGGTAACAGAATAGTTTTCCAAACTCAACAGACTATACTGATCAGACTATATATTTTAATAGGCTTATATAGGAACGTTCTTCCCCACATACTATAGCTACTCAGATATAGGTGTCTACAAACTGGAGCTCACATTACACATAGGACTTGATGCTAGTTTCTTAAACAAAGGCATCTTGACTCATTTGAGATATCTTAAGAAATCCTGCCTGGGTTCCAGCTCCTTCTTTAGAACGGCATGCCTCTCTCATAAGCACTGTGTTATACTTTCCAGTCTTGTGCAACTGCCCTTGAAAAACTGAGGACCTCTTAAATGTCACTAGACACCTATGTTTAGGTGACTGAAACAAGCACTAGATATCTACTGCTTAAATGTCTTCATCCAAAATAATCACCTTGGCTTCCTTTAAAATTAATGAAGAAAAATGGGCACTTTTAAAGAGCAATATATCTGACCTATTTTTGGGATAAAGTGGATTTTATTTTAAAAGAGCCTATTTCTTTTCAGTCAGGACAAGAGAAGCCTAGGGGAACTAGCCTGAATATAGGGGTGTACATTATAAACGTTTAAATTTAGTTGTATGAGTCCTCTCCTGTAAGGATGTAAGGACAGAATGAGTGTATATAAATGTTCAGTTATCAGATCTTTTATTTTTTTCAGTAGAATAAGCAGATAAACTAGATAAACTGGTAGAAGATACAAACAGATCCATCCAGCTGTGATTGTGTGCCAGGCAGTAGGGGATATACAGCAGTTCTTCTTTTGAATAAAGATCCAATAACTCATTAACACTTCTATAAGCCAGAATATTACTATAAACCAGATTTTTTCCATTTTCCTAGGAAATAGTAGTAGGTAGTTTCACTAAGATGGAATTTCTCCAGAGAACGGAGTAACACCTCTTCATTATACCAAACCAACAAAGAAGCAAGTACTTAGGACATTCACTTGTAATGACCCTGCCCTGTTGGCACGTCCATTTCCCACTTTGTGAATAAGTGTTAAAACCACCCAACCACATTGGTTATGCTGATGTAAATTGCATGGTCACACCATTTTGAGCTATTTTAAAATAGTTTTCACTACCAACAAGCAAGCTAAAAACAAGAGAAAGCTGCTCAAAACGGACGTAGGTGATGGAGCTGAAGCACTCCATTTCTTGACCCTACTAAGTGATATCTAGTGCTATCAAAACTCACAATTTATTTTTTCAGTACTCCTTGCCTCGTCTACTCACAACTTGTTAACTATCTAAGCCCCACTGGGACCCTCTCTGGAAGATTCAAATTCAGCTCCGGCTTAAAAGCAGGGTTCAACTACAAGGCAATAGGTGATGACTCCACAAAAGAAACACTTTAAGAAATCTCATTTTATTCTAACAGCAACTTTGTTAGTGCTATAAACATGACCCCCAAAGACTTGGTTATCTTATTGCTTATTAGTTTTGCACAACTATAGTGTCTGCTCTACAGCTGAAGCAAAATATTAGCCACTCAAAATATTCAGCAGACCAACACCGTTCTCAGTGGCTGCTCTAGTCAAATTTTTGTAATTAAATAAAAACTTAAGATCTTAAAAGTTATTTTTAAGCAGTAACTGTACTGTCACTTAGACTGTGTTTCCTGATAGTTTAAATTTGAATTTCAAGATTTTTGTTCATATTCTGGTTTATATTTTCAGGGTTTTCCCACAAAACAGTGTTGTAAATGATTCCTACTTAGCCACGGTTCTAGCCCAGCTACATCCACTGATATAGCTACATCTTTGTTCAGTACAGTCTGGTTTTGGTTGTTATGATGAATAAAACTTGCATATTAACAACAGAGAAGGCACACTCTGCCCCCATTTTTGAATGATTTGTAATGCACAGAAGCGATATGGATGCCTGTGGCTCATAGCCACCTTTCTCCACCCTAATTCTTGAGGAAGACTGAAACCTTAGGATGCAAAAGAGCATTGAGCAACACCAAAAAAGGAGGTAGATATTAAGAAGTTTTTGTGTAAGATTAATTTTATTAAGATTTTTTTTTAATTAGATAATTTAAACTAACAAGAAATTTTTGACTCTAGTGTGCGTGTCCCCTTTTGCCTATAATGAGATTTTGTGTGTGCCCCTCTGGGTCTCCAGGGCACACGTGTCACGAAAAAGACACAGTCGTTATGTGTTAGAGGAAGAGTTATTTTGAGGCAGGCCCCAGAAACACAAGGAACCACCATGTGTTCAAAGAGGTGTCCAGCCCACAGCCACACGCACAGTGTTCAGAGCCCTCCACAGAGAAGGGAATTCCCTCTTCTTGCGCGAGAGACCAAGATTTCTGCTCGCCCACTAAGGCAGCAGCTCTCCAAAATCACAAGGCTTTGAATTCACAGCTGTCACTTCCCAGGAAAGCCATTTATTTCTCAGTGTGTAGAGCACTGCTGTTCTCTCTCTCTCCTGGACCACAACACAGAAAAAGGAAGCAAGCTGTATGTGGTGAGGGAGAGAAAAAATCTCAGGGTTGTTCCTCGGATATGTTTCTTTTGCATGCAATGACAATTTGCATCAAAATCTGAAAATAACATTTAGGCTACAATTTGATAGGAACAAGAGAACATTTTAATACTTCCTTAGGTAAACTGTCCTCATTGCCACAGCATTTATTTCATTGGAATTTTCCACCTTTGTCATAGTATTAATAGAGATGCTGAACTCTGTAATAAATCTGTTTTCACTAGTTTCTATAAATGGCTTCCATATTCATACCACTATCATTCAAAGTGACTTTCACAAAAGTATGTTACACAGTTGCAGCTTTAATGTAATGTAGTATACGAGAAGGGGCAGATTCAGCAGTGAGAGCCCAGCTGTTTCTGTATGCCCTCATCAACAGCATTTATACAATCAGCAGAGTGTCAATATTGTAATGGATAATGCAGGTGTTGAGAGGTTTTTGTGCTGTAATTCCAGTTTAATCAAAACATGATGTATATTTTTAATGGCATAACACTTGTCGTTTATGGTTCTCCGTTAATGGATCTCCGTTATTGTGTGTCATTCATTTCTTTTCTATCAGGAATCAAACCAAAAGTAACTCAAGTGTTAGGATGCATTCTATAACGTTAACAAAATAGATATTTACAATAAGTATGAAAATCTTCTGCTCCTTGCACTTTCAGGAAAAATTAAATTAATTAATTAAAAAAAAATCCTTTAAAATCAAAGGTAATCTCTTAAAGTGGTAAAAAAGCAATGATATAAAGGCAATGCTCATTGCCACCATATTAAAGGAAAACCAACAGAAATGTAAACTACAAAATAAATTTGGGAGCATTATTGAGAAAAGAATATATATTCTATTGAAAATAATTAACCTTGGGAGAAATATTAGCCCTTTAGAAAAACGCATATCTTCTTTAAAAAGAGTTAGCTAATCCAATTTTCCAGGCATTACACAATATTTTCTGGAGAAGGAGACTCCACAATCTCTCTGGGCAACCTGTGCCACTACTCTGTCACTCTCACAGTAAAGAAGTTCGTTCTTCCTCATATACAAGTGGACCTTCCTGTGCTTCAGTCTGTGCCCGTTGCCTCTTGTCCTGTTGCTGGGCATCACTGAAAAGAGTTCAGCCCCTATCCCCTTGATCTTAAGATTTTTGTAGCCATGGATAAGATCCCCCCCCTCAGTCTTCTCTTCTCCAGGTTAAATAGGTCCAGCTCTCGCAGCCTTTCTTCATAGGGCAGATACTCCAGTCCTCTGACCATCTTCATAGCCCCACACTGGACTCTCTCCAGTGGCTCCATATCTCTCTTGTACTGGAGAGCCCAGAACTGGATGCTGTACTCCAGATGTTCCCTCAGCATGGCTGCGTAGATGGGCAGGATCACCTCCCTCGATCTGCTGGTAACACAGGAATACCTCGTGCACCCCAGGTTACCATTATCCTTCCTGACCACAAGGGCACATTAGTGGCTCATAGTCAACTTGTCTACCAGAACTCCCAGGTCTTTCTCTGCAGAGCTGCTTTCCAGCAGGGTATCCCAGGCCTGGAGTGGTGCATGGAGTTATTCCTCCCTAGGTGCAGGATTCTGCACTTGCCCTTGTTGAACCTCATGAGGTTCCTCTCCACCCAACTCTCCAACCTGTCTAGGTCTCTTTGAATGGCAACAGAGCCCTCTGGTGTGTCAACCACTCTTCCCAGCTTGATATCATCAGCAAACGTGCTAAGGAGGCACTCTGTCCACTTGTCCAGGTCATTGGTGAAGAAGTTGAATAGGACTGGATCGAGGACCCCTCCAGCTAGCCACAGGCTTCCAACTAGACTCTGTGCCACTGACGACAACCATCTGAGCTCTACCTTTCAGCCAGTTCACCTCACTGTCCACTCAATTAACCCTGCTTGCTGAGCTTACCTATGAGGATGATATCAGAGAGAGTATTGAAAGCCTTGCTGAAGTCAAGGTACACAATGTCCACTGTTCTCTCTTCACCTACCCAGCCAGCCATGCCATCATAAAAGGCTACCAGATTCGTTAAGCATGATTTCCCCCTCAGTAAATCCATGCTGACAACTCCTGATCACCTTCTTCCCCTCCACATGCTTGATGATGACATTTAGAATAAGCTTTTCAATCAATTCCCTTTCCAGGAATGAAGGTGAGGCTGATTGGCCTGGGTCCTTCTCCTTGCCCTTTTTGAAGACTGGAGTGATGTTGGCTTTCTTCCAGTCCTCGGGAACCTCTCTAGCTCTCCAGGACCTTTCAGAGATGATGGAGAGTGGCCTGGCAACAACATTCACCAGTTCCCTCGGTACCTGTGGGTACCTCCCATCCAGGCACATGGATTTGTGGATGTCAAGTTTGCCTAAAAGTTTTCTAACCTGATCCTCCTTGACCAGAGGAAAGTCTTCCCTTCTCCAGACTTTCTCCCTTGCCTCCAGGCTCTGGACTGCCCTTAGCAGTAAAGACTGAGGCAAAGACGACATTCAGGAAATCTACCTTCTCTGTATCCTTTGTAACCAGGGACCCCATCCCATTTTGCCCCATCTTCCTCTTGCTGCCAATATATTTGAAGAAGCCCTTCTTGTTGTTCTTGACATCCTTTGCCAGACTGAATTCAAAACGGGTCTTAAGCTTCTTCGTGGCATCCCTGCAGACTCTAACAATGTTTCTACATTCCTCCCAAGTGGCCTGTCCCCACTTCCATATTCTATGTACTTTCTTTTTGTGTTGGAGTTTTACCAGGAGCTCCTTGCTCATCCATGCAGGTCTCATGCCCTCCTTGCTGGACTTCTTACTCATAGGGATGCACTGCTCTTGAGCTTGGAGGAAGCGATGCTTGAATGCTAGCTAGCTCTCTTAGACTCCCTTTCTTCTAGGGACCTAACCCGTGGGATTCCTCCAACTACATCTCTGAAGAGGCCGGTGTCTGCTTTCCTAAAGTCCAAGGTTTCAATCCTGCTTTTATTGCCTTGCTTCCTCCACACAGGATCCTGAACTCCAACATCTCATGGTCATTGCAGCCAAGGTTGCTCCCAACCTTTACATCTCCAACCAGTCCTTCTTTGCTGGTAAGTACAAGGTCCAGTCGGACACCCCTCCTCATTGGCTTATCCACCACATATGTCAAAAAGTTATCATTCATGCTCTGCAGGAGCCTCCTGGACTGTTTGTGCCTAGCTGTGTTGTCCTTCCTGCAAATATCAGGGTGGTTGAAGTCTCCCATGAGAACCAGGACCTGTGATCGTGAGGCTACTTCCAGGTGTCTATAGAAGGCTTCATCAGCTTACTCTTCCTGATCAGGTGGCCTGTAGTAGACACCCACAACAGTGTCACCTATGTTAGCCTGCTCTTTGACCTTCACCCCTAAGCTCTCAACTGCCTCCTCCCCTCCCTCCCCTCCCCCGTAGGCAGAGCTCGATATATTCCAGTTGCTCTCTCACATAAAGAGCAACTCCACCACCTCGCCTTCCTGGCCTGTCTTTCCTAAAAAGAACCTAGCCATCCATGACAGCATCCCAGTCATGAGAACTATCCCACCATGTCTCTGTAACTGCAATGAGATCATGGCCCTGCGATCGCACACAGATCTCCAGCTCCTCCTGTTTGTTCCCCATGCCACGTGCGTTGGTGTACAGGCATTTCAGAGAGGTAATTGTGCAGGCAGTTTTTCCATGAGGGGTGCAAGGTGATTCCCCTTAGATATGTTGGGATCCCCTCAAGATATATGGTGGACACTTTTTAAAATGTTTACCTAAATAAAATACACGTTAGGTATATTGCCAAGACTAACGCAAGTGAAGATTTGAGCTTTTAAATGAATTAATGTGCTATTAAGTCACTGTTTTTTTTCTGACTTCCTTTCTTTTGTCCCTGAAGATTCATAAATGTTTCTGTTGCATGCAACCAAAATAAATAAATGAAAAAACACTCTTATTAGTAATTTTCGTACAACATGATGTCATTTAAGAGATAGCATGTGGAATAGACAACTTAGATTAATTTAGGACACGATCAGAGACTGAAATTAGGTATTAGTAACAGTTATAAGGAAGTGATCTCATTCAACATACTGCCACTAACAAACTTGTAGGGCTTTGGAACAACAGTCAGCAAGAATATGTCCTTGTGATATGCATGTAATATGTGTAACAGTTTTACAGCTCTTAGGGGAGGATGAAATTACTTCACTCAAATTTATCATACATTGAAAAATTGCAAATGATATTTTTGGAAGGCTAAAAATCTACATGTTTATGAATAAATGTTAGATGATTAGCATAAAAACATCACTTTATTGGTCACAGGCCACTTTCCTTGATTAAAAAAAATGAAGCATCATTGCAAAATGTAAAGGCTGGAGCTCATCTCGGAATAGTTTCTCTCAGGAAATAGTGAATTATTTGCATAAAAATGAGATTGGTAGCAGCTAAATTGATCTTCCATCATGGACTTGACTCTTAATCACAGTTAAGTCAAACGACTGCCATTTAAATAGATCTGTCCCTTAAGCATCGGGTCCTTTTCCACAATATAAATTGCAGTAGCACAGTCCTATCCAAGTATGAAAACTTTACATGGGTAATAGGATTTCAAGAAGGTGTTTTGGGTTTCTTAAGATACTGTCTGTACACTCTTCTGCTGTGTTTCACATTTCACGACAAAAATAGGGAGATAATGTATGAAATAATGTTTTGTTTTTTATATTTAAATAATAAATCTGAAACAACACTATTGGTTATAATTAAAACTGAAAATCTTTGGCAACTGCTTGATTCAATGGGGCTTAAATAACAAGGTTTTTATCCTCAGCTCTTAAACCAATTACAATTGCAAGACAATAATTACATGGTATGAAGTTTGTTCTGTTTTGTGGTAAAATAGTTGATCATTAATAGAGGTAGAAAATCTCTTGTTTTAATCTTTCTTACATTCATAATATTGGTATTAGATTTCTATTGACTGGATCCTTTCTTAGCCTGCCTAAGAAAAAGAAGTGGGATGTATTTTCTCTTAAAGATCAAGGTATAATACAAGGCTTTAATTAAATATTCTGATATCTTGTCCAACAGTTTTTTTTTTTTTTATGGGAGGAAATGATCTATGCTCTATTGACAGCAAAGAGCAAAACTGATAACACGTAACATCATAGATGTTGTTTTATTCATGGAAGGAAGTTACACCAATTAAGAGATTAACATGTTTGGAAAGAGGACTGTACTTCACACTCTGAAATTGCTTTTGGATGTAGAGATCTTATCTGTTCTGGATTGTAAAGAGCAGGGAATAGAGCAGGGAATAACCCTAACTGTACACTGAGAAAAAAGTTTCTATAGAGAGTAAGACATGAGTGCCACTGCAAATTGCCAATGGATGCTTCAGGCCAGTGATGTCATCCATTTTATCCATCTTCTGATACCTTCATATCACAGTTTAAGACCAAATGGCAATGTGGATGCTAAATGAGTTGATATTGGTGCTCTCTGTCTGCTCATTCATCATTTGGGACAGGTGACTGATAATATTTTGTTTACTTAAAAAGTTCATTAAAGTTTGTTTACTTCTGCTATAGCCAAAAGTCATTTGAGGTTCATTGGCTTATGCTAACAGCAATGCTAACTAGGCTCAGCTCGTGCTAACTAATGCACCTCAACAAAATTTATCCTGCTGACACAAGAATAGCTGCACAGGATAGTGGATATTTTGTACTATTAATCACTACAGTATTTTGTTCTCTTGCAGCACTGGGGTGACTTGGTGGCATTTGTCTTTGATGTATTCACAGTTCAATCGGACTTTAAATCTCTCTAGATATGTGACTGTCAGTTAAACAAGAGAAATGCAATGTGTGAAATCCTTTTTGGAAAGAAGAGTGCCACTACCTTTAAAGTATGGAAACTTTGGTACTTTAAGTGAATTTACAGTGTAACTGACTTACATCTAGATTGCATGAAAGAACAAAGGAGGTATTTTGCAATTGTGAATTCATGGTTTATGTTGTAATTTCTCTTGCATAGCTCTAGCCATGTAAAAGCACCATCCATGTACCTCATCTCTGTACTTAGTGTTTAGGCTCCCTCTGTGGTTAATAGAGAGTGAGTTATCTTAGCAAGTGAAGATTCTTTTCTTAGCATACAACGCTGCATCGTTGTAAAATACTATCAACTAATTTTAATTAGATGCCTAAAATTACTTAAAATACATTCTACTGTAATGACTTGCAAGGAATCTGGACTTGATAACACAGGAGATCTTTTCCACACATTTTTGGGCAAAAGAAGTTCTTTAGCCAAATTAGCAATCTGTCGTCATCATGCAATTGCTACTGTCATCAAAGAGAGTGAACGGTAGCTTACAGCAGGACTGAATAAAGCTGATAATGAGGCCTTGCTGGTAGCATCTTGAGGTAACAGGACTTTCCCAGATGTCAGAATGAATGTTTGAGCTTCTTTGATCTACTTTCTACTCTTCAGTGCATCCTTTATCTCCTTGGAAATGTCCTCAAGCTCTACTTCAGTTACAAGCTTTACCTACTATTGAATAGTCTAGGCTGAACATGTGTAGGCTAAATATGCCTTGTACTAAATATGGGAGAGTTCTCCATATACATATAATTCCAGGTTGCATCTTTTCATACAATTTACATCCTTTGCAGAGAAAATGTTACCAGTGCTAATGTAAAGGCTTATCCATTTTACCTATTATCATTGTGATTAACTGAAAAATAACAAGACATATCATATGTTTCAGAATTAGCTGTGAAATACTGTTCAAAACTTCTGGTCCACCACACCTTCTGAGGTTTTCAAAGCTATTTGAACATAACTCTTCCATTGCTTTATTTTTGCTGTGCTCCTAACACTTGATTCTCAGTCAGAGCTGGAGTTGTACAGAGATGGTTCTTACTCACTGTGTGAGTTCTAAGGAGTAAGTTTTATGTAATGTGAGCTTCTACAGTATAAACACACCAGTTCCAGCCAGCTGACTATTTTGAGAATCTCTTAAAAACAAAACAAAAAAAAATCTAAGCTCTTTAGTGTTCCTAGATTAAAAAAATAATAATAATTACAGCTTTTAAAAAACTCAGTTATTAAAGCATTAATTGTAGTATTTCTTTAATAATACTTAATTTTGAAGGACCCCAGGGTACTTCACTAACTTGAATATATTTATGCAGTATGGTTGGTCATTATTTCAAAGAACACTGCAATCCAACTCCTCCTTATATGCAAATTACTGATTACTTAATGGCATACCAAAATGTTACTGCAGCAGTCAATGGCAGGAAATACTGTGCAAATAAACTGATCTTTAGATTTTGGTTAGGGAAAATATTATTTGGGTTTTTTTCCCCTTCTCCACTTCTCAAACACATCAGATTATGAAATGTAAAAATACCAGTGTCTCTAGTTCACATGTCTATACTTCTCACCATATTGAGCTCTTGGTTCAGTATTGAGTCACTTCCGTTACGTCAACAGTTAAGTTCATGTATCTTTATTATTCTTTAGTCTAACATGGTTAGTAGGGGTTGCAAGATAAAAACCTTTCTGTATGGTACAATCACAAATTTCAAAGCTTAATTTCAGGTTGGCTGGAACAGAATATCTACCACAGAGGCAGGTAATTCAAGAAAATATAGTGTTATTTTAAATTATCCTGAAAGAAATGATTAACAAACTGGCTTCAAAATCAAATGATTCCAATGGGATCTTTTTTGTTTGTTTGTTTTATTTAGTTCTAAAGATTGGGAATGAACTAATGTAAAAATAACTTACTTCTCAATGAGTGCTCAGGAGAAAAATCTCTGAAAGAGAATTGTCAGTAAATTTAATCTAGATCTGACAATTAGTCTTGATTATGAACAGAACTTAGGAGGTTTGCAAGCTAAATATTTGGCTGGGAGCTGTATAATACTCCAAATTTTCTTGATAAATGTGATAATTTGTTGAAATGGGATGTCCATAGCAAATACATTTCTGAAAATACATAGGCCACATTGATTTCACCTGCCCTTACTAGTTGAGTTTGCACCTTATCAGCATAGGACAGAATATTATTCAAAGCTATATTATTGTTCTGAAGCTATACAAAGTTTTAAACATAAGAACTTTAAAACGTGAGTATGCAATGCAAAGTGTGTTTACATGTGGTAATGTAAGTTTGCATGATTAGCCACTGTCATATACCCAGTTTAGTGATTATGTTAAGGGTGTTATAATAGTGTATTTTATGCCTTATATCTTAACATTTCAAGGAGTTTTGTAAGTAACTGTATTTTTCTACTAAATGACATATTTAAGAATATTTACTCAGCTATTACTTACAGATACTACCTTCTATTAAAATGTATCAATTAACTAAAAAATATTTTTTATTGCTTTCATCCTTTAGCTAATGACTTTCACATGTTTTTAAACTCATTGACTCTAACAATTAACTATAGGAAAGCTAAGGATTATAGTCTCAGAAGGTCTAAGGTGATGTAGAGGTGAATTCTAAAGACCAGTTTTTGCTGTGGATCGAGAAATATGTTATACACCTCAAGCTGCATATGAGATTTCCTTATGCATTTTGTAGACACCTGCACAAAAGAAGATACTGAGCTTTGTAAATCTGTGAATGATCTTAGATGACTTGTGGGTACCTAACTGTAATTCATCTAAAAGTTAATTAGTTTGTCATCTAGTTTTTTCTCTATAGTCATTGCAAATGGATATTTCCAGATATTTCAGATATTCCAAAATAAGAATCACTCTTTGAAAGTCTCATCACTAATGCAAATTATAGAGGCTAGGGAAGCGATTCAGGTAGCTAAATAAAGGTAAATAGTGTAATTTGAGAACTTAGCTCCATGTGATATCCCATCTGGGATTCCAGCTGTTGCTTCAGAAGCACATGAATCTCCAAGTCCATGTCATATCTGATTGCTCTTTACAGACATTTCAGGTACTTCATTGCCTCTAAAACTGGACTAAATTCCTATATTTGGGCACCTGAATTGTCCTAAGATAGTAAACACTTTTAGATAACTAAAGTTAGATCAAGTTAATTCTATCCTTTTTTTATATTCAGCCTTTCAATTAGAACGTCAAGGTGTTCAGCTGTTCTTGAAGGTAGACACTTACTCTTATATTCATAAAGATAAAAGTTGAAATTCAACAGATTTGCACATCCATTAAGACTGTGAAATAGTCAAGCAATAGAATCACGGGATTTGAAAGAATCCTTTGCTTATATCTGATGTTATGCCCCTTGGTTACAATGTCTGTAATATTTTTATTCTTAAATATGTCAAAGTCCACAAAACCAGAAGAAGAAACAAAACACTATTGTTAAAAATAATATTGTTAAAAACCTTGACGACAGTTCTCTACAGCCTTCCTTTTCCTTTTTTTTTTTTGCAGAGCTTAGTTATTATTACTTTTATAAATGTTTCTAGTATATAGTCTCAATTTCCGTTATTGCTGTTTAACCCTATTGATAGCTCTTTAAAAGCAACCTTATTCCTTTCCCCAAAATTGCTTTAAACATCTCCCTAGCTTTCTACCACATGGATTCAAAGCAACATGTAGCAGTGTACATTTTTAATATAAAAGATAACACCCTTTCGACTTTTTCTCTTGAAGTATATCTGTCTTCCAATATAACTAGATAAATTGCCTTATAACCAACCTATATTATTTATATTACTTCTATATCCAACAAAGGCAACATAATCATGAGTGTATTGCACATTAAGACTTTCAGTTCCTCCTTCTTATTTCTGTTTATTAATACACAGACTTCTAGGATGCTCAGTAGATTACTTCACTACCATTTTCATGTTCTTCCTATAACCTTCTTATGACCCACCCTTTTCCCACTTTTTCTTAGACTTCACCAACATTGCTAGCCTCTTGACCATAATGAAAGGGTCTCTCTTTACTGTATTATACATCTGATAAGCCAAATTCGTTTTCTTTTTTCATTAAATACATTCTATCTTTGCTTGTTTTCTTATGGAACATCACAGTGGTACAGATCAGTCCCCTAATTCCTTCCTAGATACCATTAGGGGAGAGAAATTCTATATAAGGTACCACCGTAGCTTGAATATGAGGTTCTTATAGAATCTAAATACATCTAGAATTGAACAGATAGGTTTTCTGGATTCTAAAATTTCTTATTGGAGGTCAGAGTTAGATAGATCTGGATAATTCTTCTGTGAACCTGAAGCACGCAGTCCTTAACTAAGCAGCATTACTACTAGCAGTATATCAAACTCTCTTGGTATTTGCAGAGCTAGTAGAAGTAGAAACAGTATTGGGAGCACTCAAAAAAAAATCAAATATTCAGCAGCACTTACAAAAGAAGAATTTTAGTTAGAGGAATTTGAGTTATAGAAATTTGTTCACTATTAAGGCTAAACTGTCACTAACTAAAAACATATGTTCCATGAGACATTATGCTGAATTACCAGCAAGGTTCATCCCACCTATTTTCAGTCATATATAAAGGACAATTACCTTCTCATTTTAGGATTTTGAGAGATAAACAGCTCCTGTTGAGAAGTTGCTCTGGTTCTCTAGAATTACTTATTATTATTATTATGATTAACAGGAAACTTAGGATTACTTCAGGCAGCTCTGTTACTTATTTAAACCATATGGAGACAGGCCTAATTCGTAATACAATAAACTACATTGTTGACAGGATGGACAACAGAGGCCAAAGGACTATGTAAATATGATCAATAGAATTTTGCTTGACATAGTTCCTCAGAATAGATTCAAAGAAAAATTTAAGTTGGAAAGAATCTCTGGAGGTCTTCCTGGACTGGCTGGTGAGGCTTCTTTCAGCTGTCTAAAGAAGACTTCTGCACTAACTACCTTTCCTTGGTCATGTGGCCTGTTTCAGACACCCACGGTGGCACCACCTGCGTAGGTCTGCCCTCTGATTGTTACCTATGAATTCAGCTGGCTTGTCATCCATGACAAAGTAAAGCTCCATGCTTTGGAGCTGCTCCACTGCTTTAGAGTGCAGTCCCTTTTCACATACCCTCAGGTCAGTCCTTCCTTCCTAAAGGATCTGTATCGATCCATGACAGTACTCCAGTCACACAAGTTATCCCACACCTGTGTGACGACATTGATATTACAGCTCTGAGACAGCCCATAGATTTTTAATGCCTCCTCTATTTTCTGTAGTATTTATGGTCATGTACAGTATTCAGATCTGGCACCTAGTTACACTGTTTTCTCAGCAGAAATAAGCATGACTCCCCAGTCATGATGTTCCTGGATGCTACCTCAACAACCTCAGTGCCTCCATTTCTTCTCACACCATGGTTGCCACCCCCTAGAAATGTAATTTCAAGTCTTTTTTACTAGATTAGTAAGCCCGTTGGCAAAGATTGTCTTACCCAGTCTTGTCAGACGGATCCCACCTGTTTCCACCATTTCTTGATCCTCAAAGACAGTCCTGTAGGTATATAAGTACAACCCTGGCCTGCAATACCTGCAGACAGGTCTTGATTTGCATGGTGTAGCTATTTCTTTTCACCTTCAACAGCAGGATTGAAGAGAATATCACTTGAGCACTTATGTCCTTCAGACTTGCACCAAGAGCCCTGTAGTCATTTCTGATACACTTAAGATCTTGCAACTTGGCAGTTGCAGTCGAACTACGTGGCTAAGCAAGAAGGTTAAGAGCTCAATAAGTCTAGGTGGAATTCTTGAAACATAACAACCTGGATTTGAGCTTCTGGAAAGCAGCAAATCTCCAGATAGAGCAAATCTGGTCAGCAGATTGTCCCCCCATTTCCCACAAAGGGAGGTGTCAAACCACTGTCAGCCA
Source organism: Rhea pennata (assembly GCF_028389875.1). Taxonomy (NCBI): domain Eukaryota; kingdom Metazoa; phylum Chordata; class Aves; order Rheiformes; family Rheidae; genus Rhea; species Rhea pennata. Next base: position 166,163,811 of record NC_084663.1, read on the forward strand.
CAGCATCCTCTTTGTTGACATGCAAATCAGGCTCAGCTGGCTCTGTTGCCTCCCTTGATAGATGTTATTTCTCTTCATCTGCTACCAGAATGATACACTTAATCTGTAGGTTCTGTTTGCAAGTGGAGGAGCTTCTTTTTGAGGCCAGAGGTCTCAGATTTCCAGCCTCTTCCATCTTGAGAGTCTCCATCCATTGTTCTTTCAAACATGGCTTGTAGCAACTCCTCCTGTGGATTCAGGTTCTTGTCTCTGCAAGAGTCTTGTTGATATCCTGTTGCTCCTCTCTGATGCTTTACTATCAACTTATCTTCTCCCACAGCTCTTTCACTTGGCAGCTCAGTGCCAACACCTCCTATAGGTGAGGCTTCCATCTCCCTCAGTCCCTACCCTAGTTAAAGATACACCAGGCATCCCTGTAGCCTAACACTTCCATGACTACATCTTTCTTCTAGAACTCCATTTGGTTAAGGCCAAGGACAATTACTCCAGTTGGTGCCGGGTAACACCTCCTGTGGTATGTGACAGGCATTACTGCACAGACAAGCAGTTCAGCATATCTCAAGCAGAGTTTCTAGGTAGCTCTCAATACAAACTGTTAAAATCTCTGTTAGCCAGTTCCGCTCACAGATCTCCTGAGGGCTTTGACCAACAAGTACTGATGTTCCCCAGCAGCTCTTGAATGGGATTCCTGTTGTTCCACAATCAGTAATAAATTAAAGTCAGAAAGTATGGGCACTCTCTAATGAGGAAACAGCCAAGAGAAACAGAAGGCCAGCTCTGTTTGGAAACAGTAAACAACTGTTACATGAACTGCCAGCTCCCTGTTTAGTGGGTCTGTTCATCATGCTCTTGGAGTAGATACCTAACAAATACCTGCATACATAAGCATTTTTCTTTTGTGCTGTGCTTGGTTTGGGGAAAAAAGTGTTTGTGTTGTCACTTACAGGCAGTTTTAACACATGACTGAACATTCAGTATTTTAGGGGAAAAAAAAGGTCAAGGAAGGTAGAAAAGACAATATGTTTGTGTAAAATCAATATAGTGAATCAGAGTTGGTAGAGTAAATTAGTACAAATATGCATTAAAATTCAAAAGCAAATGCAAATTTGGCATTATTCATGACTTCCATGTTTAACTTCTGTAGAAATGTACACACTCGAGTTACATATGCATAAATACTTGTAAATAGCAATGTTTGCTTCAGTGCTTGAACATCTACTGAGAAAACACAAGAATAGGTTATTTTGTAGATACAACCATTGACATTGTGTAAGCTAATCACTTACATAGAGAAGATAACAGGTGATTCAACTGATTAAGTAATACCAAATTTATATGTGTTTTCCTCTATCTATGGAGAAAATGGTAAATACACACTTACTACAGAATTATCGAGGTTGGAAGGGACCTCTGGAGATTATCTAATACAACTCTACTGCTTAAAACTGGCTCAAATACAGCAGCAGGTTGCTTATGGCTGTGTTAAAATGCCTTTGAGGATGGAGATTCTGTAATCTTTCTGGACAACCTGCTCCAGGGTTTGCACCCTCACAGAAAAAGGAATTTCTTTTTCTCATGTTGAAATGAAATTTCTTGCATTTCATTTTGCCTTCTATCCTGTCACTGTATGGCATTGAGAAGAGTCTGACTGTCATCTTTACACCTTCCCATCTGGAATTTATACACATTTATAAGATCCTTCTACAGCATTCTCTTCTGTAGACTCAGACTCTTCCTGTGACAGATGTTCCAACCCCTTAATCACCTTTATAGTCCTTTTCTCCAGTATGCCCATGCATCTCTTGCACCGGGGAGACAGGAACTGAACACATCACTCCAGATGTCATCTCACTAGTGATGAGTAGAGGGAAAGATGTTAAACAGTGTTGGCTATGCTGCTGGTGCCTGGTGTGATCCCAGTCACACAACTGGTCTCCAACTGGACATTGTGTCGCTGATCCTTTGAGCCTGGCAGTTCAGCCAACTGTTGGTTTACCTCACTATCTACTTATTTTAGTCAGTATTTTGTCAATTTATCAGTGAGAATGTTATGGTAGACAGTGTCAAGAGCCTTGCTAAAGTCCAGATAAACTATATCCACTGCACTCTCCTCGTATATCAGTCCAGTTGTTTCATTATAGAAGGCTGTTGGGTTGCTCAATCATTAATTCCCCTTCATAAATCCATGCTGACTTCTCCTAATCACCTTTTTGTTCTTTATATGTTTGGAAATGGTTTCTAGGATTGTTTGCTCCATCACCTTCCCAGGGATAGAGGTGAGACTGAATCCTCTTCCCTGTATCCTCTTTCTTGGCTTTTTGAAAGTAGGAGTGGCAATTACTTTCTTCTAGTCCCCAGGCAGCTCTCTCAATCACTGTGACCTTTCAAAGATAATCGAGTGACATCAGCCAGCTCCCTCAGCACCTGTGGAGGTATCCCATTTCTTTAAATACTTCCTAACCTGATCTTCCTACACCAAGGATAAGTCTTTCTTACTCCAGACTTCCTCACTGGTCTCTTGGTCATGAGATTCCTGAAGGCAGGGAAGGTGTTCAGTACCTCTGAATTATTATGATGATATGAGATTATGATGATAATTTCCTGAAGAAATACATAGAGAATTTTACACTTAAGATTATCTGATCTCTTCCATTTCAAAATACTCTTCTTTTTTTTTTTTTTTTATGCTAACTACTGAGTTACATGGAAAACATGAATTTTTATGGATGTGTTTGGAATAATATCTGAAGTTTTCAAGTGTTTTTTTGAATTTAGACACAATTCCAACAGGTTTGAATGGTAGATATGTCGTGCATTTCAGTCCTGTTGAAAGGAGATAGTTTCGTTTATAACTTCATTTCTGTTTTCAGTTACAACAGCAGTGATTTCACCCAGTAGCTTGGCTAGTCTAGCTACGTGATTACGATAAAGTTTTCACTGGCTATCTTTCAGTCTAGTCTATCTGCCAGTCAGACTCTATTATTGCAGCTCTTGTGTTTGTGGTGGTAGATGTAACTGTCATTTCTTCATACATCTTCTATAGTTAAACTATATGAAAATCATAATTTTGAAATGACAGTAGAATGTGAGAAAGGATTCAGCCTTGTTAAAGATTGCTGATAAGCCTCCCTATACCAGCATTAACACATTCTTTTCTATCTTCAGTTCCAAGGAGATAATTTGTTACTTTAGTAGTTCATGCTCAATTCATTATAGAAACAGATGACATCGCTGTCTTTATAATCAATTGACATTTTCATTAGCTAGCTGCCTGAGGAAGAATTAACACATTTGTGATGCAAAAATATAAAATTAAGACTTCCCTTCCTTTGTAAAAAGTTTGAAGAGTGCCTTTAGTGAAGCATCAAAAGCTATCTGACCTCATCAGTCCTTCATCCCTTTGTCTGTTTAACATAATATCTAGTCTTGTTTAATGGGTTAGTGTGGTCTTCAGAGGTACTGAACTGTGATAGTTACTGCTTATATTGTTCATAACAGTTCAGCTATTTCTGTCTATTTATTAAGATTTTTGCAGTTTCCCACTAAAAGACTGCTCATAATTTTGCCTAAACCTAATTTTGAAATTACTTATTTATTTTTTTAATTTGCATCAGGCTGAGAACTGGTTCTCTTCCGACAATGAGTTTCTTAAATGTCTAAGTAACTAGTTAGGGGAGAGGTAGGGCTGCAGAATTGTTACCTATGGAAATTATCAAGAAACAGTATTCAGACTGATAGTCTTCAAAATATTATTCATTGATAATTTTGACAAAATACTTCCAAGAGTGCAATTCAGTTCCAGACTGCAGATACGTATGAGGTATGTTCTTGCATGTAGTCAGAGAAATAACTATGTCTATATGTAAGGAATATGTCTAAACATCTTCACATTGTAGTTAGTGGAGAAGGAGGCCTTAGATTCCCACACACAAACATCTGCTGTCATTGGAGTTATTCTAGAATATTTTTTGTTGTCTCCAGCTGCAACTCAAGAAATCTGGATTTTCCATTCATCTTGTATGTCTGCTAACCATGTATGTATGTCAAGTTTTGATGTGTTTAAATGGACAACTTAATCAAGCATTCCAATCAACCAGTTACAGAGATAATCTATAAGGATAATCAGAGAAATAAAGAATACATTATGTAAGGAAAATTTAAAGAGATTGAATAGTCTGGTGCATATGCACACACATTAAACAATACTAGCACTTCAAATATATAATCTATTTTAGTGTATAAGTTAAGATACTAGATATTACTATATAGATATTAAATTGTGAGATACATGTGTGTGCTTACAATGTACATGTATTATATATATAATATATAATGTATATATATGCATGTGTGTATTTTATATATATATGTGTGTGTGTATATACACACACACACACGTGTGCACACACACACATGCACACACACAGATATCTATAATCTGAAAGGCGATATTATTCTATAAAGTAAGCAAGCAAGTAAGCTTAATAATAATAATAATAATAATAATAATAAAAATAAAAACTAAACTTTATGTATGTTCTGAATTCTGACATTTTCTAATATTTTAGTGTTTCAAAGAATGACCTAAATATAGATCTTTTTCTAACAAAAGCTTGCCTTGTCTTTGTGTTGTGTATGCACACAAAGTTTCCAAGATCTTAGATGACTAGGATCCTAGGATAAAACCTGAAGAAAAAAATTATTGCTTTAGGGATCCCAAGAGAAAAGAGCAAAAAATAACAAGATACATTGAACCTGAATGCACCTTTTTGTGCTGGATGTGCTATGATTGTTATTTTGTCTTTTCACATTAAAAAAGTCATTTTAACTGCCATTCTAGGTCAAAACAGAGTATTAGAAATTGTTAAAGAAAAAGAAAAAACACCATCACCACCGACAACCCCGCAGATTACTTAGATTCAGATTCAGCAAAGTACTTGGCCATCAGTTAATTTATTAGCCTACATGCTTTTTGGAATCTGAACCTTAAGAAACCACATGTGAAACTGAAGGGCTTTAACAGTAGTGTATAATAAAATGTTTACTTTTTGTACATCGACATGCATTTAGGAGAAAAGCATTTGACACAGCAAGATGGTTAAACTTAGAAAATTATTCCTGTCTAGCAATAAGGTGAAGGTAAAATCAGAGAAACAAGCAAACAAATAAACAAAAGAAAAATCTATGAACTAGTAACAGAAAAAGTGACAGAATGTACTTTCTAATCACTTTTACAAAGAGTTTCAACATTTTGGCAAGAATTTTGAGTAGGATTTACAACTAAGCATGATTCACTTATACTCAGAGTTTTGTAATTTCAGAAAAAAACCCACCTCTCTATCCAGTATTCCACTACAAGTTATTGATTCCTCGTCTCTGCCTTTATTTGTCATCTTAGAATTGTATAGGCAGCAGTGTTTTAAATTATGCCTTTGAGATATCTATGTTTTCAATAACAATGTTCAGCATACATAACTGTGAACACTGGCAACTGGGTACTTTTACTGCTTTCTTCTTTAAATATTCACAAGAAGACATAAAATGTGTGCAAACAGAAGAAAAGGAGCAGGGGGAAACATATGTATTAGACTGTCTTGCCAGGCTTCTTTCTATTTTTAGTATGTTAGCAGGAACTGTGGTTAGAGCATTGTGCCTTGTTGTATTTTTTTAGTCACAAGTTCCTAATTGTGCTGCTTCTTTAAGGATTTCATCAGTTGTGTTTTATTTAATTTAATGTTAATTTTTCAGATATCATTAAATTTTTCCAGGTTAAGAAAAGTATCATCTTCGAAACAGGTACCAATTTAAAATAATTGCTTAACTTCCTACACATTTTTTTCAACAATACACACACATACTTAATTCCCAAAACGTAAATCCTGCTACCATTTAAATTGGTATTAAGGCTGGAGTAATTCCATTAATACTTGTGGATTATACCTTTTGTCAGCCAATCAAAGTTGCTCAGCCCATTGCAGGACGTAGCTCTTTCCTCTTCTATAGATGTGAAACAGCAATGATCAATAAGTTGCTTGGTCTGTTTAAATATATTTCTATGATCTGCATGACCTTCATTAGCTTTAATGGTGATTTTAATTACAGCACTTCTCTTGAGCAACACTGTACATTTAGCAGTAGAGTTTTGCCCTATTCACAGACATTATAATCCAAAAAGAATTCATTTTTTTAAATTCTATTCTTCAAGAACCATGGTTTTAGTTGAGCCTAATTGAAAGATAGTGTTTACATGCCTAAACTGGAATTCTACCTGGTTTCCTTAATCCTATGCTCTTCCAGGTAGACTATAGCAATGGAAGGAATAACATGAAAGTTTCAGGAATTACTGTAAAATTTTTTTTTATCTTTTGATAAATGAACCTGCATAAAATATTTATTAGACCTCAAAATCAAAACACGCAGCTGCACTATTGACATTAATATCTGACAACCTTTTTTTTTTTCATTGCTGTTGTATAGTCGTAAGCAATGAGAGGAAAACAAACTACTAGTGGAAAAAATGGCTATATAAATGTGAAATGATTGTCCTTTGGAACTGTGCATTTTTTAAAAAAATATATTCAACCAATGAATAATTAAAGCATTCCCTTCAAAGTGAAATAACGAGACTTCCCGTATTATTTCCACACTTTCTGATATTGCTTTCAATTCTAATCTTTAGAAAATGACATTAGTGATTCCCAAGAATGTCCACCTCAAATTAAGCATATATTTTATTGCAATAAATGGCACTATGGAAAATTATTGGAATAAGCTGGTCATGGTTAAAAAGATGCTGCTGAACAGTCACTGTTAGCAAAAGTATCATTTATGCTGAAATAGTGTGAAACATTCATACAGCAGTAAAAGACCCTGCAGGTTTCTTAAATAAGTGGGGAACATTAAGTACATTCTTAGTTCATGCTGTAGAACTGCAGGATTCTCATATGCAGAGGATGGCACTTATCTCATTAAGCATCTGCTGAGAGATATGTACTGAACTCTATGGCAGTTTAGCCTTGCCTTAGGAGAAATATCATTTTGAAATCTTTTGTAAGTACCTGTACCAGAATGTACTGGTACTAAACGCACCATTTAAACCTCTTCATGAAGTCCTTTCACATTCCATCAAGGGAATGCACATTGTTATAAAAAACTGGTCATTGGACTGGAAAAATTAGGAATTAACACTTACATTGTTAATTAAAAACAGGAATTTTGAGTTTTTTGAGAGTTTTTTCTCTTCTAAACTGTTTTGCTTGCATTTTTTCCTGTTAATTTTTTAATATTTGTGATTAATTTCTCAAAAAAAATGAAATAGCCAAAATAAATAAATAAATAGATACATACATTATTTTAAGCATAGAGAAAATAAGTGAAGGAAAGGCCAAAGGCATGAAAACACTTAACGATCCTGATTTTTGCAAGAGTACCTGCAAATATTTAACTTTGCAGACTGAACTCTAGGTGCAAGAAGTTTAGTAAAAAGACAGAGATCAGAGCTAGCCATCCAGATTTCTTTTATAGAAAGACAAAGATAATTTTAGCCTGAGAAATCCTAAATGGATATTTTAGAACAGCTGGTTGACTCGAAATAGAACCTAGTTATTTCTTATTTGTAGCTATTTGTACTGTAGATAAGTTAGTTGAAATGAACCATAGATTTGTTTAGTTCTGTTTTGCCTTTTTTTTCCATCAAGTTTCTATTTCTTTAAAAAAAAAAAAAAAAAAAAAAAAGTTCAACACAGAAGGAATGCAAAATATTATATCAGTTAATGAGATGCAACCCAGTTCAACTATTCCGTATTAGCTTTAAACTAATCCAGATTAAATACCTGTAACCCTTCCTCTCTCTATTTCATTTTATTTTCTGTATAGTGGGATAACTTAAACTTTTATGCAAAGAGATAGCTTTAAAGTCAGGAATGAAGATGGCACTTTAACTACACCAGGATGTCTTGTAATGCAATGTGCAATGCAATATTACCCTTCTATCCATTGGGAGATGCAGGTATAAATTCTCAGTAAGAGAGAACTGACTTTTTATCATTCATGTCCCATATTCCATATGTGTTCTGATAACTGGAATACTTGCAGGAATAACAATGATTTCACAAATCTTTAAAGTCCAAAGAGATTCTTTAATGTCTCCAGAGTAATTGTTTGCCTGTTCTTTGATTTTTGGGTGAAATGTAGCAGCTAAACACTAGTCTTAGAATCATAGATTCATAGAATCAGTAAGGTTGGAAAGGACCTCTGGAGATCTAGTCCAACCTCCCTGCTCAGCAGGGTCACCTAGAGCATGGTAGACAGGGTTGCATCCAGGTGGGCCTTGAAGATCTCCAGACAAGGAGACTCCACAACCTCTCTGGGCAACCTGTGCCAGTGCTCCGTCACTCTCACAGGGAAGAAATTCCCCCTCACGGTCAGGCAGAACTTCCTGTGCTTCAATTTCTGCCCATTGCCTCTTGTCCTGTCACACAGGGCAACTGAAAAGAGTTTGTCCCCATCCCCTTGACATCCTCCCTTCAGGTACTTGTACATATTGATCAGATCCCCTTTAAGCCTTCTCTTCCCCAGGCTGAAGAGGCCCAGCTCTTGCAGCCGTTCCTCATAGGGCAGGTGCTCCAGCCCTCGGATCATTTTTGTAGCCCTACGCTGGACTCTCTCCAGTAGCTCCATGTCTCTCTTGTCCTGAGGAGCCCAGAACTGGACACAGTACTCGAGATGAGGCCTCCCCAGGGCTGAGTAGAGGGGCAGGATCACCTCTCTCGACCTGCTGGCAACACTCTTCCTGATGGAACCCAGGAGACCATCAGCTTTCTTGGCCACAAGGGCACATTGCTGGCTCATAGTCAACTTGTCATCCACCAGCACTCCAGGTCTTTCTCTGCAGAGCTGCTCTCCAAAAGGTCAGCCCCCAACCTTGTACTGGTGCCTAGGGTTATTTCTCCCTAGGTGCAGGACTCTGCACTTGCCCTTGTTGAACCTAAGGAGGTTCCTCTCTGCCCAACTCTCCAGCCTGCCCAGGTCTCTCTGAAGGGCAGCACAGCCCTCAGGTGTATCAGCCACTCCTCCCAGCTTGGTATCATCAGTAAACTTGCAGAGGAGGCACTCTGTCACCTCATCCAGGTCATTGAGGAAGAAGTTGAACAGGATGGGACCGAGTCCTGAGCCCTGGGGGAAACCACTAGCCGTGGGCCTCCAACTAGACTCCACACCACTGATGAAGACCCTCTGAGCTCTGGCTTTCAGCCAGTTCTCAATCCACCTCACTGTCCACTCCTCTAATCCACACTTTGTGAGCTTGCCTAGGAGGATGTTATGGGAGACAGTAGCCTTGCTGAAGTCAAGGTACACTATGTCCGCTGCTCTCCCCTCATCTACCCAGATAGTCATTCCATCACAGAAGGCTATCAGGTTGGTTAAGCAAGATTTCCCCTTGCTGAATCCATGCTGGCTGCTCCTGATCACCTTCTTATCCTCCATATGCCTGGAGATGACATCCAGAAGGAGCTGTTCCATCACCTTTCCAGGGACGGAGGTGAGGCTGACGGGCCAATAGTTGCCTGGGTCCTCCTTCTTGCCCTTCTTGAAGACTGGAGTGACATTGGCTTTCTTCCAGTCCTCAGGCACCTCTCCAGTTCTCCAGGACTTTTCAAAGATGATGGAGAGTGGCCTGGCAACAACATCTACCAGCTCCTTCAGTACCCGTGGGTGCATCCCATTAGGGCCTGTGGATTTGTTGATGTCTAGCCTGCCCAGATCTCTAATCCTTTCCTCCTCAACCAAAGGAAAGTCTTCCCTTCATTGTAATTTCTCCCTCACGTCCAGGCTGCAGGATTCCTGAGGGCTGCCCTTAGCAGTGAAGACTGAAGCAAAGAAGGCATTCAGTAATTCTGCCTTCTCTGTATCCCTTGTCACCAGGACCCCCGCCCCATTCAGTAGCGGGCCCACATTTTCCCTAGTCCTCCTCTTGCTGCTGACGTATTTGAAGAAGTCCTTCCTGTTGTCCTTGACATCCCTTGCCAGACTCAGTTCCAGCTGGGCCTTAGCCTTCCTCATCGCATCTCTACATACTCTGACTGCATTCCTACAATTCTCCCAAGTAGCCTGTCCTCTCTTCCACATTCTGTGTACTTTCTTCTTCTGTCTGAATTTGGCCAAGAGCTCCTTGCTCACCCATGCAGGTCTCCTGCCCCCTTTGCTGCACTTCTCACTCATAGGGATGCACCGCTCTTGAGCTTGGAGGAAGGGATGTTTGAATCTCAGCCAGCTCTCACAGACCCCCCTTCCTTCTGGGGCGTTAACCCATGAGATTCCACCAATTAGGTCTCTGAAGAGCCCAAAGTCCTCTCTCCTGAAGTCCAGGGTTGCAATCCTGCTTGTTGCCTTACTTCTTTCCTGCACGATCCTGAACTCCACCATCTCATGGTCACTGCAGCCAAGGCTGCCCCCAACCTTTACATCTCTAACAAGTCCCTCTCTGTTGGTAAGGACAAGGTCCAGCAGGACGCCCTTCCTCATAGGCTCCTCCACCTTTTGTGACAAGAAATTCTCATCAATGCATTGCAGGAGCCTCCTGGATTGTGTCTTCTGTATTATCCCCCAAACTGTTGGACAACTCAATTATGTATGGAGCTGAGGCATGTAGCTGATGGGTTTCCAGTCAAGTACAGAGGACGAGAAACTAATAGTGAGCATCATAATGCTCAGAAAAGTCAGATCTGAGCTCAGTTTGTCTGGTTCCTATAACATACCCAGTTTGGTGGGGAAAACTTTAATTTACTCACAGAATAACTTCCAAGCAAGTCTTTGTTTTGTTTTGTTTTTTTGTTTTGTTTGATTTTAGTTTGTTTGCTTTAATTTGAAAAGGAGAGTTAAGTTTAATCATGTCATCCCAATCTCTTTATTGTATTAACCTTGTCTACTGCACCTTGACTGCTTGACTGAGATTGCCTGTATTTCTGCTGCAGGTATATGATTTTATGAGGAGCTGGAGAAAGGCAGCAACATTCTCCTGGGAACAGTAATAGGGGCTGGGTTCAGGAAGGCCTTCCCTGTAGCCAGGGAGGTGAAAGGTACTCTGGCTACGGAGTGGAGTGTGAAGCCCAAGCTCTGTGTCATGGCCTTAGAGACAGCAGTGAGATCTCTTCCAGATTTATTACAAAGACAGAACAGAGTTGCGAGGATAGCCTCTCTCTGACTGCCTCATCATATGATGGTCCCTTTCTGTTTTATGTTCTCCACAAAACAAGTCCAGGTTCGTGACTTTTCAGAGCATAAAAATCGTCTTAGTAGCCTACTCTGTGGCTGGCTAACTATTCCAACCCAGTCATCACCAAAGTGATGGAATTAGGCACATAATTTTTAACTCATATGTATTTAAATTTAAAACATCTAACATTGAGTAAGGCAAGCCAAAATTAAGAAGCTAATCTTATGTACAGTAAGTACATAGTGCTGTAAGTCCTTAGAATATTGTGATCCAGTCCTACCATTTCAGACATCCAGATGCCTAATAAAGTATAGTATTTTTGAAAATGTGTAGCATTTTTATTATTTTTGCTGTTTTGCATTATGTACCATATAGTTTAAATATAAAAAATATTAAATATTAAATTACATTAATATTATAATTACAAAATATAATATTATAATTATAATATAACATAATATATTGTTTCATACATGCTATATAATGTTTATAATTATAAAATATATTAAAATTATCAATTATTGCTATAAATAGTGAGCTCAAAGAGACAGAATGCAGATGAGTCTTTCTATAGTATTTCAATACTATAAAAGAAACTACTGTCCTCAATCCTGCAGTCCACACTAACTTTTCTATGTGTATCAGCATCAGTGAGTAAAATCTCTGTTTATCTTTAAACCATTTGTGCTCTTTCAAGACATTGTTCTTTATAAGATTATTAAAAAAAAAAAAATTTCCTATAACAGAAAAAAATAAGGTATTTGCTTAGGAAAATGTCAGCTACCTAAATCCAAGTGGACTTAACAATGTCCTTCATTCTGTACTCCAATTGTACTTGTCAATTTGATAATATTAGTTTTTGTTTGAAATACTTTCATGGCAATACCTTCAGGACATGAAAACTGTCCTTTATTGTCTTTTATAAACAAGCCTCTGCACTATAAAATAGACACTATGAAATGAGATATTTGATTTTACAGGAGCATTTTTTGACTGTAGGCCATCTTATATTAACCCATTGATAAGCACTTGTCAGTCCTTCGCCCTTCTGCAACTGATGTCTTTAAAAGATGGAAGGTGCTTCTACTATTTTTATCTGAGTTTTTCTGTGTTTTAAGAGGAGTTCTGGCATTAGTATTGTTTGAAGAATGCTTTTCAGAACTAAGCTTGAAATTTCATAAGTTTCTTGAAATACGGTGTTCCCATTTCTGGTACAGCAGGACCGACAGACTACATTTAAACTGACAAGTTGATGTGTCCATTTCTCTGGCACTGGGGCTGATGGTCACAGAGCAGTCTTCATTAGTTCTGTTGAACTCTCTTGCTCTTCAAAACAAGGTGGCTGCATACAAACGTCTATTGATAAAGGTCCTTACTGTAAGCTATCTCCCAGCTCAGGAGAAACAGTGTCTGTAAGAGCTGGCCTAAGCAGAACTCTGACAGACACCATTTAGCAGCATGTGTACTAGAGTACCTGTGCTCCAGTGGATGTTGAATGCAAATGCCAGAGGCCTAGATAGGAAAGGAAGAGATTCTGGCTTAAATGGGAGACAGGCTCCTTACAAAATAGTATTTAAGAGGAGAAGTCAGTAGACTATGCTTATTGATGCATACTCAGCACATTCTGGGATCCTATAGTCTCAGTTATCTGGAGTGAGACAGGGTTATAACACAGCATTAAGCGTTTGTGTATAGGTTTCCTTTGCTTGTAAATAAAGGTACATGTCAGAAGTCTCATGCCTGCCATTATCTTGCCCTAATACAATGTCAGAACACACACCTAGACCCGTGGCTTCAGAAGTGCACCTGGACCTACCAATTCAGATTTCAGTGCTGTATCCTAAGTCAGAATATTTGTCTTTGTTCTCCCCTAGTCCTGCAAAGAACAACCACTAGATTAACAGAAGGAAAATTGAGAACCTTACATTGTGATGCTTACAGTCATTTCTGAAGAGTGTGTCTATTGTCAACAGGGAAAATTAGAATAATTTTATTGAAACGTATTAATACTAAAAAGTTTACATCAGATGAAAATCTGGAAGACACTAGTTATTATGAATAGACATCCAGTCTCCTTGTCTTCACAGTAAAAAATGGCTGCTCTTTTCTTTTTAGTCTTATTCATTTTCCATTGGGCAGTTTAAATGTATAGATCTTCAAATACATACTTTTGACTTCAGTAAAAATCTTGATAAGCTATAATAGAATTTTCTGAAAGTTCTTTGTTACAGTATACTTAGGAGGAAAAATACCAAAGGAAATTTTAATTCAAAAAATGTTTGCAAGCCACAGAAAATGAGACCAAGAAGAAAGAATCTATTTCTTATAGTTACAGATTAATAAATATGTTTTTAAAATGTCTAAATAACTAGGTTGAGTTTCTTTTTTCTTTTTTATTTTATTTTAAATTTTTGAGGTTAAAAATTCCATATTTAGTGTCCAGGTTTGCTTGTAGTCATACCACTTCAAATATATTAGTTTATTTATTTTTTGGGGGGGAGGAGGGGAGGATTATCAGTAAAATGTACAGTATTTTCAGTGCTCTTTGGGTCAGGCACCAACAATCGAGAGGATCTCTGAATCCTACCAACCTCCTTTAACAATTCTGATTGTTACTGCTTAGCACATGAACTCATTTTAGTGTTCAGCTTTCTAGTACTTGGTAAAGCACTCCTTCAGAGAATCTGAATGTTAAGTATAATAGCTCTGAGTAAGAATGCAGGTGAAGAAAGTTTGTTTTAGTGGGAATAAAGAGGAAATTAGGGACTATTTGAAAAATATATTCAGACAGCGAATACTAATACATAAGCTGTTTTCATAGAATCATAGAATTTCGGATGTTCTGTAGAAGATAGTTGAGACAAAGAGAGAAATATTCAGAAGCTTATAGGTAAAAATATGGAATACTTTAGGGGAAGCAAGATGAATGAAGCTGTCAAATAAAGTGTTTGAAAACAAAACAAAATGAAAATCTCACTTAACGCTACATAAGACTCAAAAACTGACACATCTGACTGGTTAAAAAATTAATGTATAAGAAGTCTTACATTTTGTAAGATTTATAGAGGTAAATTGACATAAAAGGTCAGATTAAAAATTCTATGTCACACACGTGGCACCAAGAATACAATTCAAAGTAAATTTGAATTTAACATAACAGTACTTAGAAATCTGAGACAAAATGCCATTCTGGAAGACAGTCTGCTGCCTATTTGCATATGAGAAAGACAATTAAAATTAAGTATATTTCATTGCTTACACTTCTCCAAAGGGGAGCTTTAACTAATGTTGACATTTTGCTTCTAGTTGAAGTGTGTTTTAGTGAAGACAACTGTAACTGAACAGATACAATTAAAAATATTTGCGCACATAAATAATTTAACTGGATACAGATTAGTTGAGTGACATATACTATGTGACTACATCTACTTTTATCTTTTTAAGATAATTTATCAGTTATGTCAGCCATTTTTATAATCAAATTTGTAGAAGCTTGCAGGCAGATATATCCCAGGAAAGGTGTTAACTTTGACAGTATCCATGTACATAACATGTATGATATGTATGTTTCAAGAAGCAGTATGCATAACGCATATGATACGTGTTACAAAATACAATATGAACCTTATATGAGAAACTAAATTTACTAACAAAAATAATCTTTCTGTTGGGAATGAATATAAGCTTTCTTCTTTTTTTATCCCCACAAACTAGACTAAATGTCTGTTTCTAAATTAGGGGATATTGCTCTAGAACTTAAAAAACATATGTGAAAACTGCACAACTTTTTTTCTCAGTCTGTGTATTTCCATATTTAATGAAGATTTTGCCTCAGATCTCAGATTTACAAGCTTTTCATGTTTAAAATTGATTTCTCACCAGTGAAAATGTTTTTCCTCAGACTAATGTTCAAATTATTGAACAAATAACAAATGTTCAAAATGTTTTGGAAAGAAGTTTGTAAGTTTTGATTTATTTTGTCATTTCTTTTTTTCCTGTAAATAAGAAAATATTTCAAACTAAGAAATTATATTCCTGATGTTAAATAATACTAAAATTCTTAAAGCACGTGCTTGATATATCTGTTTAAACATTTGGTTATAAATTTAATTTACAATAATTTTCTGAAATATATTCGAATTTGCAGGTGAAAAGTATACCTTCAAGATTCAGTTCATCTAGCCTACCTATTATGCAGTTATCTACCGCCTGTTAGGTTTCACATATTCACCTTAGGTTCCCCAAAAAGGCGGATAGGAAAGCACTAGTCTTTGTGTTTTTATTTTTGTTTTTGTTTTTGTTTTTCACATGGAAAAATAGTTTTCTGAGAGATGTGACTTCATCTTCCAAGCATTATTTGTTGACTGGTCTCTTGTAGGTTGTTAATTATAAGTTAATGATCTTATCTAAAATAATTATGAAGATTGGTTACATTTTAATTAGATAAATTTCAAAAGATATTTTGATTTGATTAAACAAAATTCTTCATGAGAACAAAGCCATGTCAAATGAAATTTTGCTTGTACATTAGATTTTGTTGACATTGAAAGATTTAATCTTGTTTTCATCTCCATAATGGTTATGATATGCTGCCAATTTAGATGCTTGTGTGAAGGAACTTCATTGAAGCCATAGTGTATTTTGATCACTTTTTAATACTCCGTTGAAAGTTCTGGTTTTGCAAATTTCTTCTTCCTGAATCAAAGCAAAATTCTTTTTTTTTTCTTTCTTTGTTTAAATGAACACTTAGTTATATAGTGTGTGGAATATAGAATCATAGAGTCACATAAAATACACTGAAAGTGCTCTTAGAAGGTCATCAAACCATTGACTTCCCCAAAGAAAAATACTTTATACTTAAACCATTCCTTATGATTATCTGACCAGCTTTTAAAATCTCCATTAATGGGGATTCCTTAATCTCTTTGTATAATCTGCTCTCATTAGCAGTTGCTAATGCAGTTGCCTTTATCTTTGGAAAGTGTTTTCAACAGCATGTTTGTGTTATGTTATACTCTTGTAGGCTTTTAAATATAATCTGGATAGCAGTTACTCTGTCAGAAATCCATTACCTAAGGTAACGCTTGTCTGCTTTAAGCAATCCTTGTCTTTGATTGTTACAGCTACCTTTTACTGGGAATTTTGTTTCCTGCTAATACCTTTACCCCGGGACAACACTTTTGCTCAACTTCACTGCCATTTGTCTGGCACTTTAAAGGTACCAAATAACTCCTAAAGCACTGAAAAGAAAATCAGCCTCTCTGTAGTTTTCAGTTAGCACATATCTGAAAATTAGAAGTAATATACCTAGATAAAATACGGATATGCACAGAAAAATGAGAATGATCATTTTACTAACTGCAAAGAAAGACTATCAAAAGAAGTTTACTAACTGGCTTATATTTTCCCACTCACCTCAAATTGTGCAATCACCTCTGCTTCAATTCAAATTGAATTCTCTGTTGTGGACCAAAGTCTTGATTTGGAGAATTTGACTTACTTTGTTGTCAATTAACATAAATATTGATTACTAATTCCAGTACTGAGAAACAAAGAAGACATAAACAATTAAACAAACACTTAGGGAAACACCTTTCCTCCTCTTTCCCCAGGCTCAGTTTCACTCCAACCCCTTTCCTCCCTCTTGTCTCTCCATGTTCTCACTGCTCCTGACAGTCCCTCGCACTTCCCTTGGTGAGTCCATGGGAGGCACAGGAGGTTGAGGTCAGTGCCTAGAGATTTCTTCCTGCCATTCCTGGCTTCCTCCTAGTTTCCTCTGATGCTCCTGGCAGCTTATTGATTTTCTCTGCCCTGGTGTGGGTCACCCATGGGCAGAAGACCCTCAGTGGTGTCCCTGTCTCTGAATGGGTTGCCTATGGGCCATGGTCCCCTCAGAGGTACCTTCCTTGGCACAGAGCACCTCTTTCCAGGAGTGTGTCTCCTGCTGTGTCCCCAGAAATGTCCCCTTCTGCTTGCATCCTCTATTGCATTTCTCCATATGCATCTATCAAATTTTGTCCTCCGTTTTGCTCTCCTGTGTCTCCTCCTGCATCTACTGCCCCAAGCAGCTATGACTCTGTCTTAAATATATTTGAATAGAGGCACCTATGTGCTCCTTTGACAGAGTTGCAGTGTTGGCATGTAGTGGGCTGTTTTCATCTGTTTCAGAGCTGACTGGAACAGACTGTGACTGATGAAGACAGCTCATGGCCTTTCTGTACACAGGGCACCCTGCAGCCCACTACTGTGTGTGCCAAATAGAATTCTGCTGCAACATTATTTGACTGAAGAGCAAGGGAGAAAATGGACTGGGAAATACCAGTTCTTTGTAACAATAAATCACATTCATCACTTACTTGCAAGTGATGAGCAGAGTCTGCAGTGATTTTGCCACCAGCATGTCATTCCTCTGAGCTCAAACTGTCTGAGTAAGGGATTCATTTCACTTTAGATGACTGAAAGTGAACCACACCAGCCTGAGTTACTCATACCAGTCTCCTGCACTGTGAATAGAAAGACGCTCCCACAGAGAACAGGTCAAGTGTTAAGAACAGTGTTAACTGTGAGACTGTACAAATCATGCTGAAGAGCTAGAAAATTTAGGAGATTCTAATAATCTCTAAAAGACTGACTAAGTGTAAACTGCACGAGAGAAAAGAACATAGACATCAAGACTAGGAGTTACTCTGCTGCTGCTATCAGGCTTTTTATGAACTTTAGTCTCAGGAGTAGTAGTTAGTCCAACAAATTCCTCTGAGACAGTTGATATCAACAGCAAGTTGGAAGGAAGATGAGCGGTGTGATGTTGTATGGTGATTGGTGTCTCCTTCAAATATAGGCTACTTTACAAAGCATTTTCTCAGAAACTGAATTTAGCTGTAAGAACTGGGGGAAGAGCAGAGATTCCGTTCTACTACATGCAAATTCAGTTTTAGCATTGCTGTTTTCATTTCGGCACTATATATAAAGCCTTGATTTTCAAATTTTCCCATATTTTAGCCTCGGAGAGGAACAATTTATCTAGTGTTGCAATAGCTCCATGTTTGACCCAAGATTAAAGAGCTGTTACTGGTTTGAAAAGAAACTAGAATAGGAAGAAGATCTTTTACCAGAGAAGCAAATTTTTAGCATTGCCCAACAATATAGTGGACATTGCAATATTACATTTCTAACAGATGAACAGATTCTTTCTTTTTTTTTCTTTTTTGTCATGAATTTACTTACTTGTTTTAATAGCAGTTTTGTAGAATGAATGACTTACAACTGTTTTCCAGGAGCAAGTTACTAAAAAATTTCTTTCTGTTAAACACAAGAAATAACAGTTAGACTTTATGAGGAAAAAAAAAGGGGGTCAATCTGGGACAAATCTCTAGTACATTAATTTTGAGATAATCATTGAGCTTTGGCAATTTATAGCTATAGCAGATATGATTAAAAATGTACTGTATGAATCAGCAATGTTCATGTAAACAGCATCAATCAGCCCAGAGGCTCAGAAATCAAAACTAGTGTTTGATGTTTACACAGAGACTCACATAAGAAATGTACTTACTGTACTAATGGGCTTAATCTAAGCTTCACTATTAAGAAGTCATAAAATCTCATGTAGCTCGGGGAGACACTAAATTATGATATAAATAATGTTTGCTTTATCAATTCAAGCAGAGGAAGTATGATAAAGCAATATAATGTACTACAAAAACATGCTTGTGTCTCATCTAAAATATCCACAAAATGAACTGATTTAATGAGAGTTTCAGATGCTGAAGAATTGTACATTTTAATGAATATTTGAAAGACTTTGTGGTGTATATGTATAGTATGTAAGTATATATGCATGTATGTATAAAAAAGCAACTGTTACAAGGTCCTTGCAGTTAATAAGACAATTTTCACGACTGGATAGATGTAATTAATCAAAAAGATATACTATGATTATATATTTTTGGATTTCACATACACATACTTTACAGTAAATTTCAAGTTCAGACAACTTTTGCCAGCTACTCTGTATTCTCGTCCAGCTTGAAGCGAGGCAGTTCCAACACGGATGCTCTTCTGTTGCATTACTGGAGCACTGAGCCCAGTCTAGAACATCTTGTTCAGACATAGGATACACAACACAGACTCTGTGTGCCACAGCACAAACCCATGCCATGCTAACATGGTGGCTATTTTCACTGAGAGAAATTTTACTTCATTTTAATTTATTTCAAATGCACTGTTCTTTCTGGTATATCTCCTTACCTTGCTTTTCATGCATGTCTTTCTATCTGCTTGTTTTGGGTCTAACTTTTTGTTTTCATAGGTAGGCAACTGCAGTCTTTCATGCCACACAATTTTGAGCATTATTTTATAGGTGATAGAAGTGTTTATTCTAAAATAAAGAGAAATGGGGTGCCTGTAGATGCAACAAAAATATTAAGTAGCCATTAAGTTTCTCAGGTGTCCTCTGAAACCACTTATCTATGCCCTTTTTATTTTATTTTATTTTTGTTTATCTCAAAGTACACAAGCACATTACTTTGTTATGCCATAAAGTATTCCTCTCTTTGGTGATTGTTTATTTAACTAGAATTAATTTTCATGAAATAACAAGAGCAAAGTATAGCTCTCACTTTTTCCCTTTTATAACCTATTTTATGCCATGTACGTCAATGATTTCAAACATTTGGCAGTAAGGATGAATTAGGTCCATCATTCTGAATAGCTGTTTGAGATTGTCAAGACTGACAAAACTACCAACCATCTGACTTACAGGATCAGATTTGTAAGGATTAGATTGCTAAGCAGAATAGAAAGCAATTTGCATATGTATATGAAATAGAAAAATAGCTCATGAAGAGCAGTGAAGGCAGAAAGCCAAAGAGTTCTGTCTAGCTAGCTCTAACAGTAACCTTTAAATTTGCTGAGACTGTATGGTGCAGTATTAGATTTATTATTATGTTTTTAAAAGTTAGGTCTGCCTTCCTAATACATCCTCTGCATTCCTAATGCATCCTACACACATCCTCTAATGCAACAAACTAGTTTGATCCAAGAAACACAGTTATGCATCTGAGAACTCGATGAGTGAAGAATTGGAGGATTTCTCATATAGAGCATACAAATAATCAGAAATATAAATTATTGAAGTATATTCCTACTCCCTGACAGGTAAAATCTACTGAACAAGAGATCTTCAAATTCAGTATAATGAAGTCTTCTGCGTTAGCTATCTGGTAACTGCCACACTCTGAAGGCCTTTTACTTTTAAAGTATTTCCCAATGCTAATGATCTAATCCAACATGCAACTGGATAAATTCATTACCAGTAGCGTCTGCTTATCTCCTTGGTGCCAGAAATTCAGTCATCCCTCAGTTACGCATCACAGAACTTAATTTTTAATTATCTAATGCCCAGATAGAAATCCACTACTCAAAACTGGGTTCCTTGAGGCTCTCTAAAATATGTAGGGATGCTAATGCTTCAGATATCCAGCATAAAATAACTTTGTATGCCGAATATGAAACAGTCTGGAGCTATCTAATAGGAAGCCCTAAACACAGTGGTATGTCTGGACTCCCATAACTTTCTGGATCATAGATGTTTGAATCAAGTCTTCAAGGAAAGAGCATCTGTTCACTTGCATACTAAGCATTCTTACAGTCATTAGCTGAAGGAACTAGCAAAGTTTTTCTCTAAAACGTGAGTTCTGAAGAATATAGCAGTGTTTTCTTACTGTAAGTCAATCTAGTATTTCAAATGCCCATGCTTGAAATGAGACAGCTGTATAGCTGTCATTTCATGACAGGCTGGAGAGCTGGGCGAAGAGGAACCTCATGAGGTTCAACAAGGGCAAGTGCAGAGTCCTACACCTAGGGAAAAACAACCCTAAGCACCAGTACAAGCTGGGGGCTGACCTTCTGGAGAGTAGCTCTAAAGAGAAGGACCTGGGAGTGCTGGTGAATGACAGGCTGACCATGAGCCAGCAATGTGCCCTTGTGGCCAAGAAAGCCAGTGGTATCTTGGGGTGCATGAGGAAGACTGTTGCCATCACCTGAAGAGACTCACATTTCTTAGGGCAATTTACAGGATGTCTCATACTCAGGAAAAAAAGAACACCCAATTTTAGTCACTTTACCTCTCTTACAGAAAGGTTGCCAATAGGAAGAAAAGTTTAAAATATTAATAGGGAAAAAGTAAATATAAATATAAAAGGATCGGTTCAGCTACAAATTTTAGACATCTGTGTCTAAGCATAGGGGTAGGATTCAGTAGCTAGAAATAGGTGTTGTTTGAAATGTCCTAAGGTATCTTGCCTGATCTACAACTGTCATTGTAGAAAGGCTAGAAAAGTTCCACAGGTCCCTACGTCCACATTCTGAGTTAGGTAGCTAAACTTCCATTACAGTCAACACAGATCAGGGGCATCATCCATTTGCCTAAATATGGGTGATTCGTGCCCTTTGAGACCCTCTAAGTATTTGAAGTATCCATGTGGGATTGGAGAACCTCATACTAGAAAACTGACTCCTGGAGTGTCATATGTAAGCCAGAAAGGGAGGGATGAAGCAGATCATTTACAGTGGCACAAACATGCCATATGATCATATGAACAACTGCATTGAGCCCTTGACTAATGCAATCACTAGAGGGAGAAAATTTTGGTGTCTGTGATGAATGCCCATCTCAAGAAATCTGATGTTTTCTCAGAGAGTATTCAGCTGAAAAACAAGAGCATTATATTATTGTCCTGGCTCCTGGAACTGTTAATGAATTTAAATTAAACTGTTAAATAATTGTTAATTACCCATGAAAACCTTTGGAAAAAAGAGATAAAAATTTGACTTCTTTGCTTTCTGGCTTTAGTACTTGAACTATGGAGCAGCAGTGTAAGTCTTCCCTGCTTGGTCATTTTTTTTGGCCTAAAGAAATTATTTTTTGGATTTCTACTACAAAGGGGCAAAATTCCAATAAGAGATATGAAGTTAAAGGAGGTATTGAGTGAAGTTCCCCATTTATAAGTATTTTATCTGTGGAATTATTTATTAGAAGCAGATGCAGGCAATGTCATCGGTGTTGTTTTTAAACTCCGTGGTTAGTGTTCATGCTGCCGATGTGCTCAGAGTTTAAGAAATGGTTATCCTTCTGCTGAATTTATATATTCCACTGTGGGTTAATCAGCACTTAACTGCACAGGCTAAGAGCAGTGGGAATTACAAACTCCATATGAAGTTGCTTTGTTGTAAAAAAGAAAGGATGAGGGGACAGAGTGCCTCCTCAGCAAGTTTGGGAGGAGTGGCTGACACACCTGAGGGCTGTGCTGCCCTTCAGAGAGACCTGGGCAGGCTGCAGAGCTGGGTGGAGAGGAACCTGCCGAGGTTCAACAAGAGCAGGTGCAGAATCCTGCATCTGGGGAAAAATAACCCTAGGTACCAGTACAAGCTGGGGGCTGACCTTCTGCAGAGCAGCTCTGCAGAGAACCTGAAGCAGCTCTGCAGGACCTGGGAGTGCTGGTGGATGACAGGCTGACCATGAGCCAGCAATGTGCCCTTGTGGCCAAGAAAGCCAATGGTCTCCTGGGGTGCATTAGGAAGACTGTTGCCACCAGGTCGAGGGAGGTGATCCTGCCCCTCTACTCAGCCCTGGAAAGGCCTCATCTCAAGTTCTGTGTCCAGTTCTGGGCTCCCCAGTCCAAGAGAGACATGGAGGTACTGGAAAGTGTCCAGCAGAGGGCTACAAAAATGATCGGAGGACTGGAGCATCTGCCCTGTGAGGAACGGCTGCGAGAGCTGGGCCTGTTTAGCCTGGGGAAGAGAAGACTGAGGCGGGATCTTATCAATGCGTGTAAGTACCTGAAGGGAGGGTGTCAAGGGGACGGGGACAAACTCTTTTCAGTTGTCCCATGTGACAAGACAAGAGGCAATGGGCAGAAATTGAAGCTCAAGAAGTTCTGCCTGAACGTGAAGGTGAATTTCTTCCCTGTGAGAGTGACGGAGCACTAGCACGGGTTGCCCAGAGAGGTGGTGGAGTCTCCTTCTGCGGAAATCTTCAAGGCCCGCCTGGATGCAACCCTGTCTAACATGCTCTAGGTGACCCTGCTTGAGCAGGAGGGTTGGACTAGGTGATCTCCAGAGGTCCCTTCCATGATTCCATGATTCTATGATTCTATGATATACATTGATCATCAGTTTCATAGATTTATTTCATATAATTTCACTTCATAACATTAACTATCGTAAAATTGCTGTGGAAATATTAAAAAAAACTTAAAAATTATGTAGCATTCTTCAAGGCTTCACTTATAGTAACAAACTGAGGAGGACAAATCATAGATCCACATACATCATCATCCACTTTATTAAATTGTTAACATTGTCTCTGAGCTTGATGGTTTTAACCTAACCTAAAAGGTAGTTTTAACCTACTCCAACTATTTCCTCAACAACGACCAAGTATGTTTAAGGACTGAACTCAGGTAGAAGGTTTTCCTCCTTAGAATTTAGAAATGATCACCTTATTTTGGGAGTAAGACACTTTAGATATATGAGTCCTACAAGTGATTGAATATGGAAAAATGCCATATATACATCTATAGCATTTTATTAAAAAGAATATTATTTCATCCTTCTTCTTTGAGATATTAAAAGCCATGGCGATTCCTCTCCTTGCTTTTTTCATTTCTTGTTTTGTTTTATTTTGTTTTCTCAGATTCTGATATTTACTCAGGTACAGATAAATATTTTTGTTGATTGATTGGTGCATTCTTTTAGATCTGAGCATCTTTGATTTTACATTTAAATGGAGAATTTAAGCTCCACGTCTGTAAAAACACCTGTCTCTAGAAGAGAGGTTTCAAGAAGTCTTCCTTTGGCATTTTCCTTTGACAATAGAAGGTTTCTAGCAGTGCATGTTTTCCTATTTCTGAATATCTACAAAACTGAATTATTTCTGAATATCTACAAGACTGAATTATTTCAGATAATTCAGATATTTGTAGATAAAATCTGTGCCAGTGTTTACAATAGGTAGAGATATTCTGGACCTGTCTGAAAATTCTGACTAAGTCTCTGTGAAAACTAAGCTCTTTCTTTTCCCACTTTCTATTTCCCCATCAAGTGTAAGGAAAACTTCTCCAGTCTGTCTTCTTTAATATAAACACATAAGCAATGTACACATTTAGGGAAAAAAAAAAAAAAAAAAAAAAAAAAAAAAAAAAAAAAAAACAGAGACTGTCTTATGCTATGATTCTGTGAAGTTACTTGTTACTTAACAGTAATATAGTGATTATAATTGTGTAGTAAGTAATGAATTAGCTGCAAAAACTTTCTCTTCTGGTGGTACAAAGTGAACTATATAAGGAAAATCCTAATTATGTAATTTAAAACACTTTTGAAATCCCATTGAATTGTTAGAACTTAGTCTGTGATATGTAGATATAGCTAATTTGCCTACAAGAGGTAGCGAGAGGAAGAGGTGAAATGAAAGAATGGAAGTAATGCTGTTTCCTCCAAAAGCTGCAGGCTTTTGCAAACAGAAAAAAGGATCTTGAAGGCAGCATTCACTTGATACTTCAAAAGGTATTGGACAGCATTCAGTGAAAGTAGGAGGTTTGCCAGGAGATTTGCAGGATGGAATATATTACGTTAATTAAGTGTACAGCCACTCATAAGCCACCAGAAACTTAGTTGGACATTAATTAATTCATGAATGCATTTGCTTAATTAAGTCTTGTTCAGTATTACTTCCTATATGGAACCACTATCTAATTTTAGTTCAGCTGAGAGATAGGGTGATGTAGCATTGAAGGAACAGCTAAAGAAGATGATTTCTTAAGATTTTAGGGCTACAGTGCATTGATTTTTTTTTACAAGATTGCCAAATTTTAAACAGAAGCCTAGAAAATAAGAGTAATATATTCTCTGGACTGTGTCTCAGCTGTTGAGAACAGTGCCTAGACCTGAGAGGATGTCAATGTTGCAGTATACCAAGAATAAAAAGTAAATCAATAAAGTCTATCCTTAGCCTTGAGCACTTTTATAAAAAATATTCCAAAGGGAAAGGAAAATCTGATAGATGTGGTCTATCCTGAATTTATCAATAGGTAGAATTCTATGAGAAATAAAACCTTAGATTGCCCTAAACACCAGAGAGCTCCAGAGGGCTGGAGCATCTGCCATATGAGGAACGGCTGTGAGAGCTGGGCTTCAGCCTGCAGAAGAGAAGACTGAGAAGAGAATTTATCAATGTCTACAAATACCTTAAGGGAGGGTGGGTGTCAAGGGGATGGGGCTAAACTCTTTTCAGTGATACCATGGGACAAGACAAGAGGCAACAGGCACAAACTGAAGCTCAAGAAGTTCTGCCTGAACGTGAAGGGGAATTTCTTCCCTGTGAGAGTGACAGAGCACTGGCACAGGTTGCCCCGAGAGGTTGTGGAGTCTCCTTCTCTGGAGATATTCAAGGCCAGATGGATGTTACCCTGTCCAACATGCTCTAGGTGACCCTGCTTGAGCAAGAGGATTGGACTAGGTGATCTCCAGAGGTCCCTTCCAATCACAACCATTCTGTGAGTCTGTGATGTTGTAGAGAGTATGTCATGGAGTTAAGGTACTGGTTAAGGTGACTCAGGGACTGATCTACAGATTAAGCGTATTATTATGAAGAGTAGAACATCATGTTACTGTGAATTGCTGAAGCATAAAGTCTTCAAGCTAGGCTAAACTGATTTGCAGATATAATACTTTACTATAACATCAAAAATATTCAGAACAGATATAAACACTTGTATGACAGATGTAGAAATACAAGAAAAGCTGATTATTGTATTTACAGTAACTTAGTAGAAAAATTTCTCTTTTTCGTCATTGTTCTAGTGACTTTATATGTTCCTCCTGGAGGTCAGGCTTTCAGTCGTTATACTCCAACTTAAATTTTTTGGAAATCTTCATCAGCAGAATCATTCATAGGAAAGAATCTTAAAGAGTTATTATGAAGAAACACCTTCCAGATCACTTCATAGAGTGTACTTTCAAGTAGATTTGGATCTCAAAGCACACTATTTTTTATTTTTGGAAGATGCTACTTTTCCTAGGAACTAGGAGTGAATTTCTTGAAGTGTCTTACTACTTAGGAAGTCTTTAGAAGTTCTGGGTTAAGAACAAAACTAGAGAGAATGATCCTCCTTCCTTTTCCTAGAAGGACATACAAGAAAGCAGAGATTTGCATGCAAAATGCTTTCAGTTATCTTTGTTGTATAAAGTGGAAGTTTAAAGAGCCAAAGATTGATCTAGCCATTTAGTAGCATAAGCATCAAAGCTGTGCTTCAGGTAAAAGAAAAGGATTGAACATCTCAATCTGTTTCAGCAGAACTGGCTGTTAAAATCAGAGTCAATTCATAACCTCCCATAGCAAAGCACCCCAAAGTTTGTCTTCTTGCTACTGCTATACCTTCTTTCAGGAACTGTATTGCCAATGCTGAATTCCAGTTAGCTTCTTGTCTCTTTTCCATCTGTCTTCCTAGACTTATTCCTGGCCCTGGAATAAGACATTTGTTCTGTGCACCTCTCTTTAGGAATAACATTTATTGTTCTGGAAGTATTATTTCACACAGAAAAAGATACAGAGTTTTACTCTTATTCTGAAATTCTCCCTCTCCTCCTTAATCACTTTCTGTAATGCTTCCTCAAGAAGGGTTTGAACTGAGGAGTCTCTGTCCACCTGAAATCACACCTCAGTAAAAGTTTATTTGGAACAGTTAAAATACAGATACTCCTCATACAAGATTTCTTTGTGTAGGCAGGCAGCAAAACTGTTGCCCCCACCTCCGGGCTTCCTCAGAGTACTTGCATGAGCTTCTGATGTCATCGATATTTATAACGAAAATTGCCTAATTCTTAGCTATTCTTATCAATTATAGATATATGTCATTCACTGTGATATTCCACAATGGTGTCTGTACCTTGTGCACAGTTTTAATGTAGATAAAAGCCCTCCTCAAGAGTTTTGTAACAAGTTAAATCAAATTAAATGTCAGAAATAAATTGTATGCAAACAATTCTCATGCTACTAGACATGTCTGACTGTCTGTGAAGCAAACAGTTTTAGTCCTAGCCTTATTCTGATTTTCAGCCATAACAGACCCTCTATTCTTTTCGTGACATTTTAGGGTAGGTCCAATTTCTTGGCAGTTTCGGAAGAGATTGTCTCCCCAAAATAAGCAAGAACGTATAGAAATGTTTCTGTAACCGATCCACTCATAGACACTTTTAGTTAGAACTTCATGCAGTTATGTTTTATGAGCGTGTATTCACTGACTCAATTTAAGAGTTACTCGTGCAGCCTATGCAAAATCTCACAAATTGCGTAGAATGCAATCCTGTCTCATAAAAATCTAATTCTGTTACACAATCAATAATCAAAGAAGCATGACATATTGCTGTTTCCAAAACTTGGTATGCTCTGCCACAAATATGACATGTTAGAACAACTGCATCAGTTCCTTTATATCCTATCTAAGAATTCAGAAGACTGCTGAATGAATATATACAACTGTTTTTGCTGAGATGCAAATGCACTGCCTCAGTGGAAGGCATAATCTCCTTACAATGTGTTTAAAGGATGAAATGATGCTACTTTTGCAGAACTAGACAATGCCGTAACATAAATATTCCAGTATATATGAATATATATTTCATAAGTCAGTATTTGTATGTGTATGTGTGTTTGAAGACACTTAAGAATCTAGATGCAATTGTAAAACTTGTCTGGATGCATATTCAATGGTATGCTCTCTTGGTAAAATGTATTCTTTGTATCTCTATTGATAATAATGATTAGGGGAAGAATGTATTTCTCATCAGACAAGGAAAAATTCTGTTCTACATAGTTCTCTCCCTTTTTCCTTTTCTCTTTTCCATTTCCATAACATGATCATTATATAATAGCTGACAACTTCTTTAATCAGATTAATATATATTTAGTCTTTCATTCTCTCCTCAGTGACAAATAAATGTGTCATACACTAGACTTTTTTTTAATTCAATATACTTTACACTTGTTTATGTTAGAAAAGGCAAGGATAAACTGAGGTAGAAAAGGTAAATTTTATGATGGTCTTTTACTTAGAGACTTCATGCTACTACATAAGGCTAATATCCAAGAAAACATTATACACACAGGATATGTTTTCTGTTATTTATCAAATACTTTTTTTCTGTCTGGAAAAAAAAATGTATTGATGGTCTCCTTTATCCTTGCAATTTTAGGCAGTCCTAAGAGTTACAGGCCCAGACTACTGAAGTACTTGAAGATTCTATCAATCGATAAAATCAACTATTCAATCAAATTCCAATTATCTATTTATTTAGTCCTTGGGCTGTGAAATTCATAACCCTTGGCACTCATATGTAGTGTCTAAAAAACATTGCAGAGAAGTATATCCAAATAAAATAAATAAATTATGTATAGCATTGTTATTGAAAGTATCAAAATAATAAAAAAAAAGAGTTCTAAGAAAGTTACAACAAATAGAAAGTTTAAAAAGTTCTAAGAAAGGTCTAAGTTCTGTGCTGTACCTGCAGCTTGAGTGTATCAGAAACAAGAGGAATAGACGGCTAGATATGATGTCATCCTTGCAAATAGAATCTCCAAAGTCTTGTTCTTTTTATCTTATATTAAAAAGTTTTCATATCCATTAATTAAGAAAATATGACATATACGACCCTTAATAAATTAGGAATGCTATATTCTATTGGTTACTCTAACTTCATCAGCATGTGTTTCAAAGTCAGTGCATTGTGTTTACTGAATCTTTGCTATTTTGCAATTAAAAAAAATACAATAAATATTTTGACTTACCTATTCACATCTTATGTAAACTGTGTTCTCATGACTTCTTTGCTATTACAAATGTTAATTCTATTTGGGTTTTGTAATGACAACTGAAACAAAATCTAACCTGAACCGATTTCAAAACTTACCATTTCTAGTGTACCCTTATCTCTGATTAGGAGAACAATAGTAGCTCATACTTCCCATTAGTTCCTTGTAAAGGTTAAGCATTTACTCATTTTGTCAAATACCTTATCTTCTGAAATACTTTTTCTTTTATTGTGATTTAACTGGACAATATTAATGATGAGTACAAATTAGAATTTCTTGAGCATGAAGGCTTCTAGTTAGGCATATCAGAGCTTGGAATGTTCCATCTGAATAACAGCAAAAATAGTTGTAGTGTAGTGTAAGTAGTTGATTATAACCAAGGGGGTGGAATAGAATTATCTCTTACAGATATGAATCTTAAAACTAAATTATGGTGTTCAATTCTCTAAATATTTCCTCTTATTACAAGCTTATTTTCTGTCTTACTTGAATTGGTCATTGATCAGGTATTCGTCATCTCTGGAAAAATCTTGTCAAGACGCAGGACGAGTTAATAGAAGTGATACAATTATATGTGACAAGAAGATAGAGCTTTTTGTCTTCTGCACTTGTCTGGCATAGAGGTCTGTGTTACCTCCTTAATTCATTCAGTAGGTAAATGTTAAATAACATCAGTGAAAACTGATTATCTAAGACTCTACAATGGAAAAGCTTTTTAATAAAAGCATGGTTTCTGTTAGGGCTTATTGGGTGTGTCTCTGAAGACCATTTAGGTTTAATTAATTAATTTCCCTATTTTTTGCCATGTCTCCAATGTGAAAATATATTATTTTATCACTGATAATGCTTAGTGGTTTGGAGAGATTCATGAAAATGGGAATGAATATATTTCCTAAATTTATTGACAGCAGTAAATTATCATACAGCATACTATTTCAGTTAGATATCCATATTGAATTTATATTTTTTACAAGTGTACATTGATTTCTTTTCTTTCTTTCTTTTTTTCCTTCTTTTTCTTATTTCTTTTCTTTTCTTTATTTTTTCTTCTATTTTTTCTCTCTTTTTTTTTCTCTTTGTCTTAGAAAAGCTTGACACTAGCCTTTGATTTGCTTCTTTGTGACCAGACTCAAGGATGGAATATCTAACACTGGATCATAGATGGCTAGATTTAATTTATTCAGTGTGAGTTTCTTCAGACATATTCTTGCTTACGGCTCCTGTCTTGATGTTATTGCTCTATTTCTCTAACAGAACGTCAGAGAATGCAACAATTATCCAGGAAGTTTTTGAGGACCCATATTTGACCAAAAACATAGTAATAACTCTGACTTAAGATAGAATTGCTCTATTTATCTAGACCATCATGACCACAGCAGTGGGCACAACATAAAAATATTAGGAAATATCTTTAAAGGATGTAAATGAGCTGATACAAATCACTACGTATATAATTAGCTTCTGAAATTTTATCCTAAGAGTCAACGGTATTGTAAAAATGGTGTGGCCAGCTCAAGCAAAAGAGGAAACAATCTTTAGATTTATTTTGTGAATACATAGGCAACCCCTGATTAGCTCAGAGTCACTAGAAATCGTATTCATTCTTTCTATAAGTAACAAAGATCCCCGGGCGGGTTAGTTTATCAATGAATGTGCAGTGACAAGTTTAATAACTTGTTGTTTAAATAAGCAAACACAACTGGGCAAAAAAATTGATTCTTGCCTCTTATATACAGATTTATTTTGTAGAACTTCCTTACCAAACAGCACTCAGTAAAATTTTGATAGTTGAAGGAAACAGAGAAAATTGAAAATGACTCTCACAGTAAAAGCTGCCCAGCATCTCATAGACAAGCCTTAGGTCATCCAAACAGCAGAACAGTGAGGAGTACTTTACCTGAAAATTGCAAAAGGTAATATACCACTGTTATAACAAGTGACCTGATTTTAAAACATCTTCAAAAACATGCTATCATGCTTTTTCTTTGTTTCCTCTGTTTGGAAAACACATAACTTGTGTTTGTTTAGACTTGGGAAACAAATATCTCTCTCTTTTTCTTTCTTTTTTTTTTTAAGAAGCATGTATTTTAATATGTACAATTTATAAGGTAGACTTTGAGATTTTTTTTTCCTGTAGCTTTTAAAAAAAGTTACATGAAATATCCTTTATTTCTTTATCCAAAGTCTGTCAGTTTTTAAGGAGTTTTTTCTCAAATGTAGGACAAATATGACAGGGTCAAATACGCTGTCTTTTTTTACACAGTAGATGAATTTCAAGGAAACCTATAAAGTAAAGATATTTTGAAAACAAAAAACAAAACTGAATACATTGTAAATGAAATTTATTACCAGTTAAAAACTCAAAATAAAACCACATTTTATTTTGGTGAGCCTTACACTTCAGTTAAACGTGTCATTAATTCTTTCTTTCTTTTTTTTTCCCCTTTGTACACTACTAGTCTTTATTACACCTACACATAGGGTGGTTGGGGTTTTTCAGCCTTTTCATGCATTAAAGATAATTTATCTGTCAACACACAAATTCTTCATCTTATGTTCAGACAGCGAAAGCATATTGTCTGGAAGGAAGAGAAAAATCAAAAGTGAAAGAAAAGTCCGTTTAGTTATATCCTAAAAGTGTCTTAATGGATGTGCCACAACAGTGATCTGCAAGTAAAGGGGATGATGCAGCTCACTGATTTTACTAAAAAAATGCCTTCCCTGAGATTTTAATGGTATGCACTTTTTAAATGTAGTTGATTAAATCAATTCTGCCCTACAAAGATTGGCTTGCACATCAACAACCCAGTCTCTGATATTATTTTGAGGAGTCAAAGTAGCCGAGAGACAAGAAGATCTCATCAGCTTGCTGTAGTGGCCCTGTCATTTAGTCATAGCTTCAGGACACATGAACAGGAACAAGAAGGATCACTACTCAAGTGCTGCTGTTCTCTGGTTAAGCCTAATTGAAGAAATACCTTTTGGCTCTTACCATACCTCCAAAGTAGCAGAAGCAAAGTCTGTATTACAGATTGCTGAATCTGAAAGTCCTATAGATGCAAGGCTGCTGGAGCTCCATCTCCCTGGGTTCAGTGAGCAGCAAAGCTGAGCATTTATTCCCAGTACACAAGTACGGATGTGTGAACATACACACACATGAGTAACCACACAGATTAACAGACAGGCAACGGTGCCTTACCAGCACCCACATAAACACAAAATTGAACAACACGAACAGCATGGTCGGCCTGATCCTGTTCCCGCTTCCCATCCGATCCGGCTTGGAGTATGCTGGTGAAATATAGGCATATATATGCACACAATATGTATCGCACCGGTAGCTGATCTTAGTCCACACGGCACCTGATCCCCAGGTCCCCTGGGCTCTGTAGTTGCCCCAGTTGCTTATGTGGATACTCAAGCCCCTGAGGTTCTCAGTTCTGCTCCACTTCCTGGTGCTCAGACCTCTTACCCTACTCACCAGTTGTTCCAGCTTGAAGTTGACTAGCATTAACATGCTCCCATTCAGAACAGAAGGTATGCCCACACAGAAGACAGATAGAAATAGTATTTAATAAGAATGTAGGATAGACTTTGCAGGGCTGAGACAAGCATACAGACTAGACACCTGTACAGTCAGCCAGTCACTTCTATATTTCTCTACCTCTATCTTCCCATGCC
Organism: Rhea pennata; assembly: GCF_028389875.1. Taxonomy (NCBI): domain Eukaryota; kingdom Metazoa; phylum Chordata; class Aves; order Rheiformes; family Rheidae; genus Rhea; species Rhea pennata. Next base: position 166,196,573 of record NC_084663.1, read on the forward strand.
TGTTCCTCCCCAGTCCACCTTAATCATTCCATTTTCCTATCTTCAGCCCTTCCCTTAAACATCCCGTACTGTCTTGCACTTTCCCACTCTTCCCCCAAAATGTCCCATAGTAAGTTTTACATAGTCCCTAAATATGCTTGCCTGCTGCATCCTATAATAAATCCTGTGCCCGTGAAGATGATCATTTCTGATACCTGCAAGGAGATCTTGGAAGGCAGTTTCTTTGGTTGACTAGTCTTGTTGGGTTTCAATCTCACATTAGGGAGAATGGTCTCATTATTCTTTTGTGATAGTCTTAAGAGCAGCTGGTTTGATGTGCTCTCTTCTCACTGATTAGTTATTGGGATTCCTCTACCTGTAATTGTTCATCTAATCCTCACCAGATCTTTTTTATTTTTAGCCTTTAGTTACGTAACCTAACACTTATTTTCTAGAGATTGGAAAATTTGATCAGTAATAACCCTGAGGCTTAACTAAACAGAATCAAGCCAGTTAACCAATCAACCAAATGAAAGAGAAACATTTTAAAAGAAACTCCTCAAAACAGAAAGAGCTTCTGAGGAATTAATGTATCCATAGTCAATATTAGTTGTCTTTTCAAGTTCCTCTTAGGTTTGACAAAATAGATTTAATGTGATACTCCAGTTCCTAATTCATCCTTTTTCTTTGATGTTAATCTTTAGAACTTTGGCATGGGATCAAATGAGAAATTAATGCCATATACATCAGAAATATCTGATCTGTGGGCTAAAAAAGGGGGGAATTATCCATCTGAGATGATATTTGACTAATTAACCATATATGTTTGCTTTAGGATGTGATTAATTCTGCTGTGAAAGATGACAAAATGTGTATTGTCTTGAAGTAAGCATTCACATTTGATCAGAGGAATTCCTTTCTAAAAGCATCTTTTTCCTTTCACTGACTACAGAGGGAGCCAAGGTTAGAAGTATTTGAGGCACAGTGCTGAAATACAGATGTCTGGTGCGATTTCAAGATGCTGGGTTGTCTGAGACAACAGTGTGGATTCTGAAAATACAACATAAGCTCTGAAGAAGATGGAGCTCCTAGAGTCCAGGGAGTTGGACATCTCAAATAAATAACACGAGACACCTATGTCTAAGCAGCTTAGCCTCAACCTTACATTTTGGATTTCCACACTGAGAAGTGATGAATCTTCGTTCTACAGTCTTAATAACAAATAGATAGAGAATCTGGTAAACTATCAAATACCAAGATTTTGTTTTGTATCATGTAAGAGCTCAACATAATACAACTTCTTACAGGGAATGTTTGAGGGTTTTTTAATTAAAAAAAAAAATAGCTGAGTTCTAATGACTTTGAGTTTTCAATTTTCATTTGTGTCTGATGGATTAATTATGCATAAGTAAAATTCTGTATTTTTAATGGTTTTATCTACACAAAAATCATTGTAGTTTGACAAATAACTTTCACATTCAACATAACTTTCACATTCACAGGTTGCCCAGAGAGATTGTGGAGTCTCTTTCTCTGGAGACAGTCAAAGCCCGCCTAGATGCAACCCTGTCTAACATGCTCTAGGTGACCCTGCTGAGCAGGAGGGTTGGACTAGATGATCTCCAGAGGGCCCTTCCAACCTTACTGATTCTGTGATTCTGTGATAACTTTAAATAAACCACATTTTTCTCCTCATATTTTTTTCTGTAAATCAATATTTTCTCTTCCTTGACAGTCTAATAATTTAGCAATTCAAGTAAGACCAAATGGATATAGAACTGCATGTATTTTCAAAAGATTAGTCAAATGTTCCATTTACATTAAAAAATTCTCTGATAGAATTCAGTATTCTGGGCCAAAAAGGGAGTTTGATACATTCTCCTTCAAACTCTAAATGAGTTTAAGCATTTCTGTGAAATACATTGACATTTTATATTCCATTTGCTCATATGAGTTTAAGTGAGCAAGAAGATTGTTTGTCATTAGAAAGATGACTATTGGCATGTTTCATCTCTACAATTAAAAAGAAAATTAGGAATATCAATTTATATTAATTGTGTTTCAATATTGTATGACTGTTATCTGCAATCATGTTTTTATATTTCTAAGCAATTATACTTGATAGATTTTTTATAAAACACTTGAAGTAAAAAACAGATATTTAACTAGGAAAAGGATGACACTTCAAAAGAAAGATTTAGCTTGAGAGAAAGAATATTCAAAGTTATCTAGTTCAGTGATCATGTAGGGGACAGAGGGACTTAAAATTAGATGAATTTAAGTGTAAAGTCAGGTAGATTTGATTTTGCTTATAGAGTTTGGTATTTAAAAAAATACCATGAGTTCTACATGTGTATGTAGTAGAGACAAATTCTAATGTTATTTACCTCAAATAGACATCTAAATAAATTAACAAACTTTAAAGAAGAAGTTATTGATAATCTTCTAATCTTCACAGGTAATCCTAATGTTTTACCCTCCAAAATCCCTCAGCTACAGCTTGTGGCCATTATCTCTTGCTGTATCATCTGAAATTACCAAGAAGAATTTGACTCCATCATCTTGAAATGACTTCCCCGATAGTTATATGTTGTTAGTAGCCTGTCACTCAAAGCTTCTCTTTGGAAAACTAAACAAAGCAAACATCTGCAGCCTTTTTTTTCCCTATGTTATGTGCTCTGGGCTACACAGCATCTTGGTAGCCCTTCATCTGACCCCTTTCTGATTTCTCCATATCTCTCTCAGGCAGGAAATCCGAACCGGAATTGAATATTCCAAATGCAGACTCCCCCATGCCATGTAGAGAAAGAATAGCTCCTTTGATCTGTTGGATCTACATTTTGTCCTCTTAGTGTATTGCAGGACACAGTTTTCCTTATGTTCAATGAGGGTCTCCTCTTGGTTCGTATCCTGCTTGTAGTCCTCCATTATTGTCAGGTCCTTCTCAGCAGGACTGATGAATCAACCAGTCAGTTCTGGCTAGTATCAGCTTGTTGGGATTTTTTTGCCTCAAATGTAGAACTATTTTTTATTGTACCTCATGAGATTTTTGTGGGCCCAGTTTTGTAGTTTATTTATGTTCCTCCAGGCTGAAGCTTCACTGCTCAACATTGCATTTAGAACCATAATTTAGTTCTAATTATGGAATTAATTAGAACTTCCATGTTGATTCCATGTTGATAAAGATTTTGAAAAATATAGACCTCAGTATAACACCAGAATACTTCATTTATTACCAGTCACCAGCAGGACACAAGTCATTTTTCACCACCTTCTGAACCCTGTGATCCAGTTAACTATCAACACTCAGAAAGCTGTTCATGTAGAATGTAGTAGAATGTAACAAAAGAACAAATAAAAAGAATAATGTATCAGTTAAGTAGGATGCATAAAAACATGTTAAACATGTTTAACAATAACATGTTAAAGCCTGAAATTAAGATAGCTGCCCATAATTCATGTTTTTATGGTAATCATTGGGGTATTGTTCTGCTAGAATGCAAACTACGTGAGTTACATAGTAAACCATGATACTAGACATCAAATAAGGAAATAAATTATTAAAATAATAAAGACCCATTAGGAAGTACAATGGCAGTGAAAAAAATTCATAGATCTCAAGGGGAGTGGCAGATAAGCTACATTTCTAAACATGATAAAATTAGCTTTTTGGAGAAAAATAGCCAGAGAAGCCACAAGAGGAACATAAATTTGTGACCAAGACACAGGAAAACAACCTATTCTATTACATATTACATTCCTATGCTTATTAGGTAGGCAAGGTGCAGAAATAAGCAACAACATTATAGTTTACTGGAGATTCCTACATGATTTAATGGAGTATCCACATGAAAAACAGACCTATAAAGACATTTGTAACTGTACCTTCTTCCCTGCCATACAAGTCAGGAAATTCTAAGAGATCTCTTCACATAAAAGTCCATGGGACCAAATGGGATGCATCCAAGGATGCTGAGCTGGCTAATGTCATTGCAAGGCTGGTCTCCAGCACCTTTAAAATTGTGGAGACTGCAGGAAGGTCCTGAAGACTGGAGAAAGGCAAATGTTGCACCCATCTCAAAAAGAACAAAGACTACAGGCTGATTCACCCTCACTTAGGTCCTTCGGGAAATCATAGAGCAAGTCTTATTGGAAAACCATTTCTGTGTCTTCCCGTGAAGGACAAGATGTGACTGGGAATGGTCAGAATGGATTTACTAGAGGTAAACTTTCTGACCAATCTCATTGATTTCTGTGATGAGATGATTAGATATGTGGATGAGGAGAAAGCATCAGATGTGATCAAAATTTACTTTAGCAGGGCCTTCAATATTATAATCGAGATGTATTGACTCGTAGTTGGGTTAAAGTGACCCTACATTTGATTATCTATCTTGCGTATTTAGATGCTGAGAAATGGATCACTCTTAACCTTTAGAATATACCAAAGAGAAGGAGGGTAATCTTTTTGCATAAATCTGTTAATTAATTAATTTACATGGATTTGACACTCTAATTTTTAAATGTTTTATACATGTTTTTATATCAATGTTTTTGATAACTTCAAAACTTCTTCCACTAGTTAAACAGCTGTGTGGTCAGTGAAATAGAAGTAATGTTTTGAGAAAGACAGTAAATAAAGGAAGCGTAATTGAGGAGCCTTCTGGCTGGGTTGCATAGCTAGAATGTAGCAGCCTACATTCCTTCTCCTTGCTCCTCACTACATTAGATCTTTTGCTATATTCAGTTAGAAAGAAAAAAAAAGAGAGAAAAATAAACTTTACTCAAAAAAAGGGGGGGGAGAGGGGTTGGATGTGTTTTTCTGTATCTCTCTTAGGCACCGACATTCCATCTGGTTTGCATATTATGGGAAGAAGGCTATTTTTTAACATATTTTAACAATCTTTAAGACTTTTCCCCAAAATCTTTCAAATTTTGTTTTTTGCATCATGTTTATTTATCACCTTGAGACAAAATTTACCCAAGAAGTTTTCTCTGTTCTTCAAGAGAAACTACTCATGATCTCTGAAAACATGTCAGTCTCTGAACAATGAAAACTGAGTTCTTTATTGGGAAAGAGCCATTTTGATTGATTGCCAATGTCTAAAGTGTATAATATTGGAAAGAAACGAACTGTTCCCTCACCTGATGGCTAGCTTATAATATTTTCAGTACCAACTGCATTAAATGTTATGGGGTACAATCACTTTTATCATCATTGTCATATTGAGAAGTTGATAACAATACTGAGATCACCTTACATGCTTTTGTTGTTCCTTAAAAAAGAAAAAAAAAAAAGACAGAACCACAGAGCCTCTGGGTTTGCATAGAGCTACAGTTTAGTTGTTTTTGTCAAGTATCACAAAACAATGAGAACTCTACAAGGTTGGGCAAGACTTTGTAAAAATTATGAGGATCTTCAGACTTTTTTTTTTTTTTTTTTTTTTTCTGGAGAGAAGAAGTGTACAAGAGAAGATAATAAGAATCAGCACAAAAAATAGAAGCTCCCTATTGGGAATGTTTACCATTGGAAAACAGAGTGCTTTCTCTTTGGATAGAACAATTCAAATAGTGGATAATCAGAATGGGATTCAGTTCACTTAAGTTTAGCTGTCCAAAATGCATTTCTTGAACACAACTAGAGATCTAGGCTGCTGTTGTAGTCGTCTGATGAAATACACAACTGCTGGAGGAAATTTAGTCCACCTGTCTACATGGATAAAGCCACATCTAATTCAATATTAATAGTTCTGGGAGTGTATCTGAATTCCCCCATTCTAGTGTGACCTTTAGCAGTATTCTATCTGCATGCAGAAGCTTCGCCTTATATCCATGGGAAGAAGTCACTGAGCTGGAATGCACTATAACAGATTCTTTAATTGATTATCAAAGAAACTAAATACTGAATATACCTAGATACAACTATCTCCTTTCACTGATGACAGGGAGACACTGTATCATAGAATCACAGAATGGTTGAAGTTGGAACAGACCTCTGGAGATCATCTAGTCCAGTCCCCCTGCTCAAGCAGGGTCACCTAGAGCATGTTGGAAAGGGTTGCATCCAGGCGGGCCTTGACTGTCTCCATAACCTCTCCGGGCAACCTGTGCCGGTGCTCTGTCACTCTCACAGTAAAGAAGTTCAGGTGGAACTTCTTGTGGTTCAGTTTGTGCCTGTTGCCTCTTGTCCTGTCCCATGGCATCACCGAAAAGAGTTTAGCCCCATCCCCTTGACACCCACCCTCCCTTAAGGTATTTGTAGACATGATAAGTTCTCCCCTCAGCCTTCGCTTCCCCAGGCTGAAGAGGCCCAGCTCTCGCAGCCATTCCTCACAGTGCAGATGCTCCAGCCCTCTGATCATCTTCACAGCCCCATGCTAGACTCTCTCCAGTAGCTCCATGTCTCTCTTGTACTGGGGAGCCCAGAACTGGATGCAGTACTCCAGATTAAATTAGATATCGAATATCATATAGTGAAAGTAAGATGGTATACTGGAAAAAAAAAATAGAAGCTGTTAGGAAAAAGGTTAGGAGTGAAAGTAATTTCAATACTTGAACAAGAGGTTAGGTATTTTGATACATAAGATAGGAGCACTATATAGTTTAAATCTGAATGGAAAGTCTTTCTTACTTTTACACTACAGTTACTGCAAAGAGTGTGCTTATCCAGGTAGGAAGTTAAATGAGGCTAGATTAAAAAAAAAAAAAAAAAAAAGAAAGATAAAAAAAAGGTGTTAATAAGAGAAGTTAGATAATAAGGAGATCTAACAAATATAAAATACATCAAGTTAGTGTGGTGTCATGGTTAAGACTAAATAGCAGTGGGGAGACTAAATGGAATTGGACACCAAACTCACAGATCTTAATCATAGATAATTAATTTAATTAATCACAAATATATGAAATTTTACAAATTACATGACTTCCTTGTCCCATGGGAGAGACAGTGCAGTCCAGAAGAAAGTTAGGTGGGTTACGGTAATTGGTACTAGCTGTGCTGTGTGCATCACAGAATCACAGCATGTTTGAGATTAGAAGGAAACTCTGAAGATCATCTAGTCCAACCCCCCGATCAACCAAGGTCACCTAGAGCAGGTTGCCTAGGACCATACTTGGATGAGTTTTGAGTATTTCCAAAGATGGAGACTCCACAGCCCCTCTGGGCAACACATTCCAGTGCTCAGTCAGCTTCATATTAATGAAGCTTTTTCTTATATTCATTTGGAACTTCTTGTGCTTCAGTTTGTGTCCGTTGCTTCTTGTCCCGTCAGTAGGCATCATTGAGGAGTATGGCCCTCCAAAGGCCCCCAACCTCTTTATACCCTCCTTTTACATATTTATATGCATTGATAACATCCCCCCCCCCATCCCAGAGCCTTCTCTTTTGCAGGCTGAAGCTTCTCATCCAAGCTTTTTTGTATTGGGAAGCCCAGAACTGGACCAGCACTCCAGATGTCACTTCACCAGTGCTGAGCAGAGGTGAAGGATCACCTCCCTTGACTGGATGGTAATGATCTTAATGCAGCCCAGGTTAACATTGACGTTTTGTGCATGCTGAGGGCATGCTGCTGGTTCATGTTCAACTTGTTGTCCACTATGACCCCAGGTGGACTGGCTTTCCAGCCAGTCAGCCCCCAGCTTTTCCTGGTGCAGAACTTTGCACTTAACTCTGTTAAACTTCAAGAGGTTCATCTCTGCCAATTTCTCCAGTTTGTTGAGCTATCTCTGAACGGCAGCACAATCCCCCTGGTTTGTGCTCCAAACTCCTTCCAGTTTTGTATTGTCAGCAAACTTGCTGAGGGTGCATTCTGTCCCATCATCTAGGTCATTAATGAAGATATTGAAGAGGATTGGACTTAGTATTGACCCCTAGGGATCTGTCATTCAGATCAGCCAAAGATTACAACCCTCTAAGCACAGTCATTTAGCCAGTTTTCAGTCCATTGCATTGTTCAGTTATTTAGCCCATACTTCGTCATTTTGTCTCTTAGGATATTATGTGAGACTGTGTCAAAATCTTTATGAGGTCTCCCCACTTCTACCCAGCCAGTCATTGTATCACGTAAGTCTATCAGGTTGATGAAGCATAATTTCCCCCTTGTGAATCCATGCTGACTACTCCCAATCACCTTCTTGTCATTCATGTACCTGAAAGTGTTTCCGTGATTAGTTACTCCACCACTTTCTCAGGGATCAAGGTGAGACTGACCAGCCTCAGTCTTCCTTGCCATTTTTGAAGATAAGAATGACATTTGCTTTCTTCCAGTCCTCAGGCACCTCTCCCAGTTGTCATGACACTTCAAAGATTACTGAGAGTGGCTTCACAATGAGCTAGCTTCCTCAGCACTCATGAGTGCATCCCCATCAGGGGGGATGCCCATGGACTTGTGTATGTTCAGGTCATTTAACTGTTCCCTAACCTGATCCTCCTCACACAAGAGTAAGTCGTCCTTACTCCAGACTTTTCCCCTGGCCCCCTGGGCATGGGATTCCTGAGGGCCAGTCTTACCACTAAAGACAAAGAGCCACTCAATAACTCAGTCTTCTCCATGTCCTTTGTCATCAGGGTCCCTGACCCATTTAGCAGTGGGCCCACATTTCCCCACGATCTTTCTTTTGCTATTGAGGTTCTTACAGAAGCCCTTCTTGTTGTCTTTAACATCCTTTACCAGATTAAACTCCTGGGGCAGGGCCATGATGTCATGGGAGGTCTCTCCTCTGTGTGATGATGGACACCATCAGTTACAGGATTGAGTAGAGAATACCTGATTCTTGATTTCCCCAGTAACCAACAGCTGGCTGTTATTGGAGCTCACAGTCTGCTCAATTAGAAGGTTCTCGACATATTCACAACTTTCACAGTGGTTGGCATGTCCACAACTTTCATAGTCACTGACTAGCAGGCTGTTTATTCTGAAGATATTCTTCTACTCTTGTGAGGAAGCAACTACCTTATCCCTAGCTAAAGTTTATATGATAACACTATTGTCAGCTACACCTAAATTATGCTTGCTGTTACACAGTGTATGAGTGAAGAAAAGCAAACAAAGTATATATATATGTGTGTATATATTTGTAAATACAAACATTATATAAAAAGAAAAGGTAGTCAAAGCCTTCGATTTAACAAGATCTCAGTGTAATACAAAGTTTTAGAACAAATGGTGAGAGATCAACTGAAAACTAACGAGACAGTAAATGTAATCATATTCAAGATCTGAGGAAGAAATTAAATAAAAATAACACAGCAAGCAGTTGTAGTAATTATGAGCCTCAGTCTGACAAAAGAGTACATTAAATATCTTTATTATTTACATAAATACAATAATTCTAAATGTGTTAACAGTATTAACCGTCAGATTGCAGATAGGATACCAATAAAAAATAAGATTGAAATATTGCATCAGAAGAACAAACAGAATAGTTAAAAAAAGATAAAATGCAGTACTTTTAAATACATGCTCATCTTTAAAATTTTGTTTTTGCCATTTAACTTTAAATAAACCTAACTGAGATACCAAAGTTTGAAGCAGACTTATTCTAATACGATTAGTAGAGTGGAATGGGGAATTTAGGGAGGTACATATAAGTTTTGGATTGCTCTTGAGATTTGTGGAGGTGTTTTTCTCTGAGTTCAGAACATAGAAAATATCAAGCAAAGTATTTTATTGCATATAGAGAAGACTGGATATTCTTAAGTAAGCAGTTAATGACCCTTTATGTATAAAATTATATATATCCTAATTGCTCATTTCTAAGAAACATTAATTCACATTGGAAAAGTAGGATGAAATAGCTTATCCTATTAGAAAGGACTAAAACAGTTTTTTGCAATAAAGTTTTTAGACCCTTACTTCTTAAAAAGTGCAATCACCATGATCACCAGTTTCTCTTGGTAAAAGATGTTTATCTCTTATATAGATCCTGCCCCTCATTTTAATATTCAGGTTTGAAATCACTCTATTAAAAACCTTGCTATATGTAGACTGAGAAATGCTGAAGAGTTCGTAGTGCCAGACTGACTTGTTCTGTAAGAAAAACATCTTGAGTCATAATTGATATTTGAACAAATTTGCCTATAAGCATAACTGAATAGTAAATCTAAATATTCTACTGTCCTTTACAGCCCTCTGAATTAAAGTGAACTCAGAGTTTCTCAGAATTGTTAACCAAGCTGCATATTTTCACCAGGACAAGTCTAAGATAATCTTGTCATGAGAAGAGGGAAAAGGAACTGGGACAAGATCCAAGGAAAAGCTCTATAAAATAAGTCTGCACAGATTTCAAAAGGAAAGTCTACAATGCTGCCTTGAGAAAGGAATACCTCAAATTATATTCTACCTTGCTTATCCTAGTCTCTCCCTTGACACTATTGGCAATGATTATGGTTTTCCAGGATGTGGTACAGGAATAGGAGATCGATTATAGGAGTCTCCTTCTCTGGAGATATTCAAAACCTACCTGCATGTGATCCTAACATGCTCTAGGTGACCCTACTTGAGCAGGGGGTGTGGACTAGATGATCTCCAGAGGTCCCTTCCAACCTTACCCATTCTGTGATTCTGTGACACAGCCATGATCACTCTATTTTCAACATTTCACTATCCCAGTTGATAATAAATTATTGAGATAAATTGTCTTATTTATCTCAGCTGTAATGTATATTACCTAAAATCCTCAACTGGACTTTATGTGTATCTTCCCTGAACTTTAGTGTTATGCACACGTTCTCTTTATTGATTATCTGGGGGTCTGCATGGTCTGACTGAGCATAAGGTGCTGATTCACACCAAAGCTGTAATGTAGATGAAGCTATTTTGCAGTCTTCGAACCTACAAACCACATTCCTTTTGGATGAAACTACACTGTAAATTGTAAGGTGAACCAGGCAGCACCTGTTGAAAAGCAGCTGCTAATAGTTATTCAGTGCCCCAGGTCTCATTAGAACTAAGCCAAAGTAACATCCCCACCAAAAGCATGTAGAAATGTGTAAGTTAAGTCCTCACCGACAGCTGTTTTGTTCTACCAATCCAATTCTATTAGATTCTATTAGTCTACTTTAATAGCTAGTGTAGGTATAATTGTAACGAATCAACCCTTCTGAGGTCGGGGTCCATTTTTTCTTGTGGAAGGTTCCTAACATTCCATCCAGGCACATCTCGTCAGCTTAAATTAGATGTGAGAACTCCCTGGTCATCTAATTGGACAAGATCTCCCTCTAAAGGCCTGTAAGGCAACTAGATTTCTCTGTTGTCCACTCAGAATGGATACTTTTAAGAGTCAGCTGAAAAGAGGAAAAAAAAAGGAAAAAGAGGATATAAATTGAAAAAAAAAAAAGAAAATCTCAAAACACTGCTATGAATCTAGCTCCTGAGAAGTTCTACAGTGACCTAATTTACTTGCCTATACTAGAAAACAAGTTATTTTGACAAAATAAAGAAAGAAATGCCAAAAAACATAACCTTGTCTTGTTCAAGGAAATGGCCTTTAGAGAATTGCAATGTGATACTAGTTCTACACAAAATCATGGTATGTGTCATTATGGAAAGGAAAGGAAAGGAAAGGAAAGGAAAGGAGAAAGGAGAAAGGAGAAAGGAGAAAGGAGAAAGGAGAAAGGAGAAAGGAAAGGAGAAAGGAGAAAGGAAAGGAAAGGAAAGGAAAGGAAAGGAAAAAGGAAAGGAAAGGAAAGGAAAAAGGAAAGGAAAGGAAAAAGGAAAAAGGAAAAAGGAAAAAGGAAAAAGGAAAAAGGAAAAAGGAAAGGAAAGGAAAAAGGAAAAAGGAAAGGAAAGGAAAGGAAAGGAAAAAGGAAAGGAAAGGAAAGGAAAGGAAAAAGGAAAGGAAAGGAAAGGAAAAAGGAAAGGAAAGGAAAGGAAAGGAAAAAGGAAAGGAAAGGAAAGGAAAGGAAAGGAAAAAGGAAAGGAAAGGAAAGGAAAGGAAAAAGGAAAGGAAAGGAAAGGAAAGGAAAAAGGAAAGGAAAGGAACCTTCCACAATAGCTTATTCACTATTTTCACATTTTTTACTGATTTCTTTTTCTTGAAGTATGAGATATTTGTGTAGGCTGTATGTTTTTCCTGGTTTAAAAAGGTTTAAATGAATGTAGCATTACTAAATAAAAGTAATGTGCTCAGTTTATACCAGCCATGAATTTTCCTGGACATTCAAATAAAAAAAAGCTGGTCACTTTTAACCTAATAATTATTTAAAAATTCAGTATAGAATCACAGAAAGTAAAATAATAAAATAACTACATTACACAAAGGGATATTTTTGACTACAATTCTGATTATGCTAATGAATTAAAATATTTAATAGTACTCTACGTGTGTGTCTTTAAATTACATCTATAGGGCAAAGGGGAAAAAAGAAATACTGCCTTCCTTTTTGCCCTCGTTTTTATTTCACAAGAAATATAAAATTATATCAGGCATGATATTTACAATATTCTGAACATATTAGAAGTGGCTGGATTTTATGTACTGTAAATGCACTTCACTAATCAAAGTACTAGTACAGTACTGTGGTTATTGGAAGTCTGATGTCATTTTAAAAGTGAATCATTGTAGAAAAATACTCTGCTTGCAGCTGCAGTATCTGTTATTCAATCTTATATGAAGTTCATAGGCTAAAGTGTTGAGATCTAATCTGTAGTTTATCACATACTCAAACAATTTGGGGGTTCCTGGAAAAATCTCTAAGTGTTAACAGTTCTATTTCTCAATTTTACAATTATCAACTAACTTGTGAGTTTTTTGTGCTCTTAAAATGAACATTTGCGTAACATCAGCCAATTAAATCTGAGTTTAGATAGATTCTTTCTTTCCATAGCATCTGGCTTAGTTGGCCATCTCCAGTATTCTTAACCACACAGGATTTATGGCACTTTGCTAAAAGGCACAGTATATTTCTTCTGTGCAATGGAAAACATAATGAGTATTTTCTTGCCTCAGCACCACACCTGACATTTTATTTTCATTGTTATCAAAATTAAAATCATACAGGAATAAGGTGAGTTACATCTTCCTCTGCCTGAATTGTTTTCAGATGGAAGTCTTTACATCCAACAAGTGCAGTTATTCTGTGCTGTCTTGAATGTACTCTTCAGATAACTATGAAATGTGTTCTGACTTTTCTGTATGGGATAAAATACTCTTACAAGGTGATGTCAAGAGATGACTGGCATATAATGCATGAGACTGCATACAGATTTAAGTCACTGTTTGGAGTCATATTTTAACTACAGTTTGTAGAGAGAGAAAAAAAAATCTCTTACTAAACTTTGTATGTAACCAATGGGTTTACTTGTCCTTCCCACAAGTACACAGACTTTCAAAAGCATTACAGAGATTTCTGAAGGGTATAGGCCTCAAGATGTACATGGGTTGAATCAAAGGATGAATCCTATGCTTATTAATTAGAGTTTGTTCATAGTGGGGACTGAAATACAGTTCATTACAATCAATTTCATTTCAGTAGCTTGCAATGAAGTACATCAGGCAGTCTAACTACAGCGTACGAATTATTTCATTTATTCTTTTATTCCAGACTACTTCATGTACATCAGATTTTGTAAAGAAAGTACAGAGTATGTGTTTTTTTTTTATTGGAAAATATAAGTCTTTTATGGGGCACTCAATCAGAAATTCAGATGGCAAAGGATTACAAGATTCATTCATGACTTTGTAAAGTAAATCAGAAGAAATTTTTGTTTGCTGTTAGTCTTCTGCAAGGTAGAAGGTACTGTTAGGTATTTCTTCTATTTAGGGTAGAATAATTTATCCAGAGTCACATCTCTTGGATATAATCTTTTACTGCTTTATTTTTAATCTTTTATTCTTCCTCCTGCTCCCTCTTTAACTCTTCTCCCCTCCTGAACTTAGTGAGCTGATTACTTACCAACCATTCCTTTTCTGTTTGAACAAGACTTGGGTTAATGGCATTTGAAAGTTTTATTTGGCTGCCTAAATATAGGTATTTCATTGTCTTGTACATGTCAAATAGCAAATATGATTCAGGAAGTAGAGATCTATTTCTTTCTGGAACTAGCAACTGGGATCCTCCGAGAATACTCACAGGCTACCCAAAGCAGCGTTATATGCCGATATCTAGGCATCTGAATCATACTGTAATATCTTTATAAATGGCTTTATTCCTATAGCCTGTGGACAAATTCCTCAACAGTGTGTTTTCACTGGCTCTGTTTGCTTTCCCACCCATTTCCCATTTTAAGAAAATCGTAATTCATGGTCCTCTTCATTTTTCACAGCAGCATAATGTTATTCATTTATTCACTCCCCACACACATCAATAAATATCTTAGTTAGGATGATTGTCTCATGACCTCTATTATTATAGTATTATAAAATATAACAATAAAGATTTCATTAATGTTCAGTTTGATAAACTTAATCTTCTCTTAGGTGTTTTTTTGTTTGTTTGTTTGTTTTCCTCTGGAAAATTGTGATGAAATAGAAAATCAGAGTAAGCATGAATAAAAATAAGCACATATATATGGTTATATGACTAGTGTCTGCAAATAGCTTATTGCAAATGAACTCATTTATTCACAAGAACTTGCAAGAAATCAAGGGAGTGACCAGTTTGCAGATTTGGTTCCATGATCAACTCAGTGATTAGTTTAACCAGGTTGTAAGTAGTGAGATCATCTTAAGCAACCTTTTCTATCTTTAGCTTTTCAGGTTTATCACTGTTGTGTACTGGAAGCCCTCTGGGATAGTGGAATTAGGACCACACTAAAAGCGATACTATTGACTTTGCTGGAAGGTCAGACTTTTGCTGAAAGTATTACATATTTGGGGATTCTAATAGGATATTTACTAATGCATCAAAGATAGTGATAAAAAAACGGAGGGAGGAATATAAAACAGAAATAGTACTTCTATTTTGAAGTTTATCCAGTTAAAGTTTGAACTTTAATATGATATTTGGTTTTTGCAAGGTGTGTATATGATCATTGTCTCTAGATCAGAATAGATTTGAAGAACTGCCACTTTTTCAAAGTCAGTTAAGTTCTTATCTTTTTTAACAAAGGAATTGCATTGACCAATTAAAATACTTCAGAACAGTTTAGATGTCAAAAACTCTTATACTGCAGATAGTCACTAAGCACTGAATAAAGAAGCAACTAAAGACCTTATTTTAAAAAATAAATAAATGAGTTAGCATGTTAATGTGTTTTTTTGTCTTGGTTTTCTTAAGCATTAAATTGGATTATTATCTACAGAAAATAGCCATAAGGTTAAATGGTAAAGGAAAGCAGAAATAAATAAAATAAGATTTATTTATTTTCTTAAAAAGTTTTGTATTAACATAATGTAAGTTCCAAAGTATGACAATATATATGAGTTTATGAACTTTTATTTAAAGAAAATTAAAGATAGAAAAAGGAGTTATTTGAACTCAAATCTTCCTAATTATAAAACAAAATTTGAGCTTTAGAGCAAAGACAGTGTTAATACTATATATGACAATGGTTCTCAATACAGAGAAGTTCAGTGTCTCTTCTCATTTGACTCTGTCCCGAAACATAGAAAAATGTGTAGAAAATATATATTTTAACACATTTTTTAAATGTCTGAAAATTCTACTCTTTTCAGCTGTGTTGAAATCAGAACTTGCTCCTCTATAAAAAACAACAAAGTGTCATTCAAACCACCTTTAACTTCCTTTAGCCAAAGTTATGCTTCTGCACTGCTGGGAAAATAGAGCTTCTCAGGGCACACAAGTGCAAAATTGATGGAGAGATTATTGATCAGCCTATACATGCTATAGCTAATTCAACATTATAAATCAAGAGGAAGAATTTACTTTTCACTTAAAATATTGTTATAATAAGTTATTAAAAACTTGATAGTCTTCTCTTTGCTTGTAAAGCAAGCCAATCAATACTGAAAATGTAAAAATAAAACATCCAACTGTGGACATTTGTTTTGCATCATCTTTTTTGTTTTCTCTTTTCAGGTCCCTAAATCATATGTACTAGATTAGATTCTTCTCTTCTTCATGCTTTTCGTTATTTATTTTTTTTATTATTTCTTACTTGGTGAGTATCTTCAAGCAAAGCCAGCCCAAAATAATAACAATAATTATGGCTTTAATGTTTCATAGATATTCGTCTCATTAATCCTAGCAAGGCAAAAAGAGTCAATGCTGTGTTTCTGACCGTTCTTACACTATCTATTAATTTCTGTGCTGTATGCTCACAGTCTGTGTAGATTTAGTTCATTATCTTTCTTAGGTAAGGTCAGTGTATAGTGAACTTACAAAAATTAAATATAATTTAAAACAAAACAAAATCTGTTTCTCTGTGTATTTTTTATCATGCTAGTAACTCAGCTGTTTAACCTCTATGATATTTGAACATATAAAGAAGAAGTAGAAATTTTCACGCTAGTGTGAAACTGGTATTATATAAATGACTGTAATAATTCCAATAACAAAAATGCTGAACTTTGATCTTACCTTTATCCGAAGGTATGGTAAGACTGCAAAGTAAAACAGATCAAATATTCAGATTTATTCTGTAATGAAGAAACTGGGAAGTAAATAATTTATTTTTATTTTCCTTTTTATCTAGGAAAGACTTGTCACCGTACAAGACTTATTTTATTTCTGTTTTCCTGAGCCAGGGTTAAGTCACATGATATCAGGAAGATGCCATATCTTATGGATCTCCTTTGCAAAATGATTTAAGTGTGTTGCTATCACAAACAATCTTCTTTTTTATAATTCTCTTTCCTAAATAAATCAACTTTTTGGTCTATTACCAATGGAAGGTTTTAACAAATTATTTATGCTCCACTGGCCAGAGTTCTTAAATAAATTTATAGATAGTTCATATTTCCATAAATCCTACTATCCCATTTATTCACTTTTACATCAAAATTTGTCTGCTAGAGTTAAAATGATTTTCATCCCTCATTTTAAGGATTCTTTTTATTTGATGTCTATTTACTCAAATACTGTTAAAAATTAGTGTAATATATGTCTTGACCATGTCATTAAAAGCAAAGTAAAAGATCAAAAAGTAATGATACAATTCAATGATTAATGTTTTTTTTAGGAAGCAGAATATTATATGCTGGTGTTGGAACCTGTTAGCTCAGAATCTTGTTAAATGGAAATGAATCCAAAAAGTTGTTCTTCTAGGGCAAGTCTATTATTTAATTTCATTAATTTTGTGTAACTTCTCTCTCTAACTATGAGAAAATCTTTGAAAACTCTATTTATTATCATATAGCAACAATCAGACCTATTAAATTTTCAAAAAAGGATCTTTGAAACTGTGAATAAAGAGACATCCAGCTGAGTTGAATGGTTAATGTGGTTTCTAGAAAGATTTAAGTGGCTATTGGTTAAGATTGCGTAATAATACGTAGAAAGAACAGCAAAAAGCTACTACAGTCTATTTCCGTGATTTCTCTCAAGGAATTCTGTGATGCTGTGAAGGAGTCATCTGTGGACTTGTCTGCTGGAATAGTTGCTGCCAACAGAAATTTCAGTAACAGTGTTTTACAGACTTGTAGAGTTTTAGGAGTTGATATGTTCAATTGAAACTACAGAGCTTTTTGGAGAAATTAAACTAATGAAACAGGACTTATAAATATGCTCTCAAATTTGCATATATGAATAAAATCAGGCATAGGAGAATGATAATTTAGCTCTGAGCTTAGCAAATGTGTAAAATTTAGTATTACACAACAAGTCCCTTGTGGTTATGACTCCCAAAGTCAATTACTGAGGTCAAGATTTTTTGATTTATACCTAGCAAATGATTTCTCCAAAGGGATGAATTTGAAAAAGGATCATATAATTACAGTACACACTTAATTTAAACTTGTTTTCAATGATCAAATAATTTGTCAGGATGCCAGGAAAAGAATTGTGGGTAGAATGTAAAACAACTAAAGACTGACAATATTAATACTGAAGGAGTAGTTATGTCAAGTACAGCAATGTAGCACAGTTAAACATTCTATTAGTCATAGAATGAATGATGATGTTAAAGCAGCAAAGATATTAATTATTTTACAGTGCTTTAGAGTATAATTCTAGATAATGAATTTTTATTGTTAATATTTGTTCATATATGAAACTTTGTTTTAAATTTGAACTTCCCCAAACTAAGAAATAAAAAGATCATAGAATCACAAAATCACAGGAGAGTTGAGGTTGGAAGGAACCTCTGGAGATCATCTAGTCCAAACCCCCTGCTCCAGCAGGGTCATCTAGAGCATGTTGCACTGGACTGTGTCTTTTTTTGGTTTTGAATATCTCCAGAGAAGGAGACTCCACAACCTCTCTGGGCAACCTGTGCCAGTGCTCCGTCACTCTCACAGGGAAGAAATTCCCCCGCAGGGGAATTCTGAGGGCAGAACTTCCTATGGTTCAGTTTCTGCCCACTGCCTCTTGTCCTATCATATAGGACAACTGAAAAGGGTCTGGCCCCATCCTCTTGACACTGTCCCTTAAGGTATTTGTAGACATTGAAAAGATCCCCTCAGTCTTTTCTTCTCAAAGAGATTTAAAATTTCATAATTTGTTTGATCTGAAGACAGATCAAACATATTATTAGGAGTCACTAGAATGTTCAGTAAGTTTTCTAAGACTCATTTCTTTTGTAATTTGTCTTTGCATGTTTTTGTAAAACCAAATGTAGTAAGCATAGCAAACCCTATTTTCATTTAGGTATATATTGCTTTCAGAAATATAACGTCATATAAAAGTGTAATTTATGACATGACTTAACTCATATAAAGAGTCAAGGAAGATAAACAAACTCATATATGGGAGAAATCTTGTCATTCTTAAACACAGCACATGCCCATGCTGTAGTTATGAGTGAGTGTGAGTGTGAAACTACAACTTATAAACAACATCCAAAACATAAAATCAGTCTTAAACAATTTTTAAAGCTTGCAGAGCCACTTCTTTGTATTGTGTGTTTTCTGTATGTGTAGGGTTTTTTCTGTTAAAATATTTTGCTTTTAAGATTCCTAAAATTTGATGAAAACAGTATAAAGCAGTAGCTAAAAAATCATGTTCTGGAAAAATAGAATCTGTCAAGCAGTGTCAGTCAAGAACTATTCTAATGAAGCTAGTGGAGTACCCCTGGGTTTACAAGATGAAACTCGGATCAGAATCTACCTCAGAGATACTATCAGTCTTTTGAGATGACATTAAAGCTGTCAGTCATTTTCTCATGTAATTTTGGATTTCAGAAACAAAAAGTGTAGTTTGTTTAGAGACAAATTGTTAGACAGAAGGATTATACATACAAAGAAATACTTCATGTAAGGATTCAATCACAAAATGGACATAAATGCAGTAACACTGGACAGATGTCTGATTTGTAGAATTATGAAACAAATTGGTCCTGCCTCATTTTACCGTACGGCAAGCTTAGAAGTAGTTTCTAATTTAATGTAAATATTCTTACTTTAAAGTCTGTTTCTAAAGAGCATGGCATGGAGGTCTAAAGAACAGATTTTAAGATTTCTGTAAAAAGTGAACTTTGATGCAGACAAGCAATTTAATGTTTCTTTACCGTATCTGCTAGTATCTTCTTAAAATTCCCCTTTGAATTATGATCTGTAATATTAATGCAAACATACTTGATAACTGAGCTAACTGAAACTGAAGAACTGAATTTGAGCTGCATAAAAACAGTAATTTAATAATAAACTGCATTTTATCTGAACTTTTAGCTCTAAACAATAGTTCTCATACAGCTTTTAAAAATCTGTCTCCCATAGTAGGCTCAAAATCCTACCTTTCTTCAAGTTAATTTAATTAAAGAGATCGCTAAACATTGCCATTATCTGAGGACTAGCCAGAGATAGCTAAATATACACTTAGTAAGTTTTTCTTCTGCAAAATGTCAAACTCCTTTTCGGAAGAACAGAAAGGAAAGAATAGTAATAACTTACCTCAAGAAAGGAAGAAAATGCTATCAGGGCACTTCAAGTGGCACTGGGTATCTAAACAATAATCATCATCATCATCATTTTAGTCAGGCTCAGAAAGCTATTCATTTACCCTGAAGTACAAATTTATGTTTGGTCACCTGGCTCCTTCTTTCAGGTGTGTTTACTGTGTTGAGCAGGGATTCAGTTCGGATGCTTATGGGTATATATCTAGTGCTCTCTGACACTTCCTAAGATGTTCAAGACAGAATCTGCACAAGACTGATAAATATGATACAGGACTTAGAGTAGAGGCAGCTGAAGGCAGGTGGATTGGCCTAGGTTTTCTCAAATGGCAAGAGATGCTGCATTAAACAAATAAATGGAGCCCAAGATCTCTCTTAACTGTTATGGGAACTTAAACCTCAAGGAGCAAATCATCTGCCTATACGTAAGAGTGTACATATACCTCTTACATATGCTAGCTTATCTGAAACAACTTCAGCTGGGGCTGGTAGATAGCACAGATGACCTGCAGGACACCTCAGTCCATCTAAACATGCAGCTTGAGGTCAGACAGAATGCATCTAAAAAAGCACTAGGCACCTATATTTAGAAAACTGAATAGGTCTCCTATAGCTGGATGTCTGAGTTGAAAACACTTCTGTATTTAGACCTAAATATAAGAATTTTCTTTTGAGGGAATTGATAGTAGGTTACCCAGACCTTCTCAGTCTTAGGAGGAACAAATATCAGGATTTCAGGCCTCCAACACTCCTGTCTATTAATATAGTCATTTATTTATGCATTTATATGACCAATTCTAGAAATCTTCGATACTTGTTTCAAATATATTAGGAAAATGACCCTAACTATTTGAACAGTCTGCATGCTAATTAACAGCTAGCAATAGAAATAGAATTCTAAAATATAGTTTGAGTACAGGTGGAAATCAGTTTTTGATTGTTGGCTCCTTTGTGTTCAATAGTAATATTAATCCTTATTACTTCAGCTAGACACATTGAAAATAATGGGAATTATTGAAATTGCATAAAAGCTGGTAGCATTAGAACATTGAGCAGATTAGCTATTAAAAGAACACTGTGGGGTGTGAGGAGAGGAGTGGTCAGCTGCAAAACATGTATAAGTTTTTGAGCAGCGTAATTAAGTGTAAAACAACTAAGTGAAATCAGTTCTATGTTTAATCCATGCACCTATGATAAATCAGATCTTGCAGTTTCCAAGACACAATTAATTGCAAATACAGACCTGATTAAAAAAAAAAAATCAATAATTGCCTTTTGAAACATTTCAACAATCAAGTCTGTGTTTTTTAAACTTCTGATAATCAATTTTGTTATCTCATGCTTTTCATTGCTATGACATTCTATCTGCTGGAATAACTCCAGTGATATCAGCAATATTATGGCAGAGTTTAATCCTAAATTAGTTTAATGGTGAACAAGAGCTCAAATATCAAAAAGTCTCAATAGTAAATGTAACAAAATAGCATTTCTTATGAGACACCTAATAGGAAGAAAATATCATTTCCATCCTGTTTGTACTGGAAGAAAACAGCAATAATGATTGTACCTATGCTATGGAGCAGATAGCCTGCACATTGCTGCTTCTAGTCTCAATCTCGAGATACACGTCACGGATGCACTCTGACATGTCAAGAGGGGACTATCAGGTTCACCCACATCTGACTCTTCTGGAATGAAACCAAGGCTTGTAGTCAAGGAGGGAAATGAAGGATTCTGCATTAAATACCTGGTCTGGATTGTGTGATGCTTGGTGGTATACACCTGTTTTTTTAACATAAACATAATTTTGGGGGTTTGTGTTTCACTCTTTCTTCCTCAGCCCTAGTAGCCAAATGATATCTGTTCAGCAGAGAAAAAAAACAGTGATAAAGATGTACTTTATCATTCTTGTGTGATGTAAGGACAGAGGAAAAAATTGTGAAACTTTTCACTCAAATAAATTGTGTAATTTAAATTCTTGGTTTTCTGTAGATGCAAAACTCCAAGCAGCTGTTTAGCTGCCCAGGAATCCTGTATGCTTTTTCCCTCAGTTAAGAGATCCAAATGAAGGAATGATTTCTCTAATAAAAATGCATTGAATAAATTTGAGATACTGCTCGAAGAGTTTACAGATAATGGTTTACAGATTCATGGCAATAGAGGTCTAGAAGTTTAAATAAAGCAAATCTAAAATACAATTATTTCTTCTAGTATGTCAGCCACATTGATTAATATATTCTAGTTTTTCTCATTTCTGAATTAAAACTCTGAAGAACATTATAGAAACCAAACTAGTATCTAAGAAATTTTTGATAGAGAAGTGTTTTGTGGCACAAAATGTTTTATTTGAATGAAAAGTATATCACATCCTGTAATGTAGCTATAGTTTTAACAGTTTTAGTGATGTATGAATGTTAATGGACATATGAAAATGGTATCCTTCAAAAGGTGTGGTCGTTCTAAGAAAAACAAGAACCATAACCAAAATCTGATCTTATTTATATCCTCCGAGCTTATACATGTTTTCTCCTTGTAAAGCTATTAACATTAAAATTAATTTATTATTTAAGTAATTTTTTGCATGTGGAAATTACATTATTCTACCATAGATAATAACAATAAAATGCTATTTTGATCAGTTTATAGATAGAACTAGCACAACTAGCAGATTAACTGAATATGGACAAGAATTTTGCTACCAAGTTCACTACTAGAAAAACTACTCATTACAGAGGAAATAATGGAAATTTTCTTTTAAAAACGTACCCAAAAAATTGTTAGAATTGTTAACTGTTTTTAGTGTATACTGCAGACAAAAGACCCAAGTTAGGCAAACTTTATATTCCTGTTATAATTTAAAGCTTCCCTAAATTTTGATTAATGAGCTGCAATAATAATATTGAAACAAGGATTTTACTTTGCTTTTGCTAGGACATAGAACCATTGACTTATGCAGTCTTGATGGTTATAACCCAAAATATATGCTAATCATGCCTTTTGATATTAGACTTCAAGTCAGCATCAGCTCTTGAGTGGAAAAAAAAAGGAGGAGATTTATTTTTTTATCAACATACAGACTAACAGATAATGTATGTTCATATTTAAGAAGGCAGATAAGGTTAAACATACTATCTAGATAAAAAACTGAAAATTATGCAATATGAACAAAAAACAGTCTATCTCACTTTAGGAATTGCTATAACACAAAAAGCTGTTTCAGATCACTTGCTTATTTGATGCACTCCTCAGCTTACATTTATTAGGAAACAAAAAAGAGATCATTCTTTTGGCTAAGATCATAAAAACAAATTGAAAGATAATACCATTTTTGACCTTGTCAAAGCATCCATTCCTTTCACATAACATAGAGGTCATTTGAGAATGTGTTCAGTCAAAAAGATTGTAGATTAGGATTTAAATATATATGTGTGTATATGTATATATACATATATATACACACATATAAATAAATTCACATAATAAGACATATATATGAATAAATATTTTGTTTTCCTTATTTTTCAAATTAAGTCAATGTGATTTAAACAATATAAGAAACATTCGGGTTTGAGGAGGTTTTTGTTTTTTAATTTCTTCTAAGGGAAATAAAATGTTCATAGTACTATGTGCTGTGAGCTTTTTTTTAATCCCTGAAAAAAGAAAAATTCACATCGATTAATACAATGTTTCTGTAGAAGACAGGTTTATAGAGTATTATATTTCAGGTATGCATTCAGAAGAGTACAGAGTATCACTCATAATTACCTTGACTTCCTGGTCCTTCCCATTACAACTTTGTGAAGTATCTTCAGTTTTTGAGTTTTTAAGGGGTCGGGGAAACTGAGGGGTAGATTATTTGTTACTAACCGCATTTAATTTCTAGAATGACACCAAAACCTGAAGTAAACCTTTAATTTTACTTCATTTATGTCTGACAAACAAAATAACACATGAAAATTACAGACCATTGCATATATCTGGTAGAAAAAATAAACAATTGAAAAATTGTGCTCCTTGACTAAGTTTCTGATGTGTTCTTTTTCATTGATTCTTTGAACTGCTTACTTTGCTAATCATTAAAAAACTCCATTAAGACAGAAGATGTTCAGACAGAAAAAAAAAAAAAAAAAAAAAAAAGAATTGGCAATAATGTTTATACTGTATTTTAGTGGAGATACAATAACATCATTCAACTTCAAACAAACAAAAATTATAGGAAACAATGTCCAAGTATCATCAATAATAAAATTACAGGATGGTGTTGCATTACTGGTTTTTGTCTCGCAGATACATTGATTTAATTTGTGAATTAGGGCTGAATGCAGAATTTCCATGATCCAGGGAACTACAGGATATTCTTTATTATTTATTTATTTAATTATTTTCAATGAGGGGCCTTTTTTGACACTCACATAGATAGCCAAGTGTAGTTTTAACATACAAAGAAACATACAAAGAAAATGCATTCTCTTATAATCTATACAAACACAATTCATAAGAAACATTAGATATACAAGATTTATATGAAGTTAGTCATTCAAAGCACTTGTTTTGTACACATTGACCACTGTAGATGATTGATGATGCTTAATTAATGTTGTTAAAGGAAAGGAAAAAAGCATTACAAGATATTGCAGTGTTTGGTGACTTGCTTATGGTAAAGAGAGTATATTTTTCCATCTCTCCAGACATGGCAGTTCTCAGTGCTAAGGAACCTTAATGTAAACAGATCTGCAATGTAAAAGAGCGAGTTCTGGTGAATAGTCTGTGCAACTAGGATTTTCCCAATAAATTTTGATGTCTACATCTGAGCTACTCACCTAACATTTGGACATATCAAAGATGTATTAACACTGACAAGAAATATTAATGTTGACTCATGGAGTAAATTTGCATATTTTATTTTTTGAAGAAAAGTTAGACTTTTATATCTCTACTATCAAATCATCTTGGGTTGTATCTAATGGAACATCAACTAGCCTTTGTCTTACAGAATTGTAGCAATAAAATTCACTGAGACCAAACAAAAATATTACTAAGATATGGATCAAGCCTCAATATCCCTAACAGATCATTAATGTTATTCCTAAAGTGCATTTTAATGGGAAAAAACAATACAAAAAATAGAGAGTATTATGGCAAATATACCACTGCCTCCAATGTCTATTATCAAGGACTGGATTAGTGCTTTCTTTTTCCATTTTTGAAATGTCTGCCATTGGATTACTAGTTTCTAAAATAAAGTATGTGTAATTATTAACCAGGTGTTTTCACATTTAAGACAAAGAAGCAGACAAACAAATAAATAATTTGCTGGTTCATTATTTGAAATGTAGGCTAACAAAATGCCATATGAAGGGACCAGTAAGTGTCCGTGTTCAGATAAATTCCCAGGTATCTACTGAGTAGTGCCCATCTGGTGAACCAGGCAAAACTATTTGACAACACTGCTGAAGATTCAAATACAAAATGAACGGTCTTCCGTCTCGCAGATCGTATGATTTAAAAAATTTGTAATTCTTGCAAACAAATTTGGAACAGTTATAGGAATCTTGCATAGCTACATTTTAGTTCATGGCTCAGAGAAATAAAAGATTATATGCCATTTATATCCCTTAATGAGAAGTGCAAAAGTCTAGAAAGAATTTTAGGAAAAATATTTAGGAAATTATGTGTTAATGTTCAGGGCTACAGTTACACTGTTTAATAAAAGAGGAGGTAGACTTGAGTGCTGAACTGCTAATCTTACTGCTTACTCTGAGTTTTGTCCCTGTCTTAGTTGTAACTTCTCTACTTTATCTATTTCTAAAATGAATTTTCTACAGTGGTGGCTAACCCTACGCAGAATGACCACATGTCAGTGTGTATCAGTTGGACTTGAGGCTAGGGACTGATCGCTGATCCTCTTTTGTTTAGCACTGTAACTATATTCAAATAGGTCATTTATTTCTTCTTTCCTCCTGTTTGCTCCCATTTTTAAAGAACTTTTTTAAGAATATTTTATTTTCAAAGGAAAATAAAGACTAGGAACCATCTCTTTTTTTCTCATACATTCAGATTTTGGAGCAGAGTAAATAAAGAATTTTCCACAGACTTGTCATACAGAATTCTGATTCTGCCTCATGAAATTCTAAAAATTACTAAAATCATGAGTTAGTGATAAACTGGAGAAAAAAGTTGGTAACACACAAACAGTCCTGTCTGATACTATAATCTGGTAAAATTTATACAGTGTTCAGTGTCATTTGACCAGAATAAACAACATTTATTCCCCTAAAAGAGATAACAATCTTTAAGGAAGCATAGAACACTGAAAATGAGTAATCTAAAATTAACCAGATGAATGAGTAAAAAGGCATTGCAGTAGTAAATATGCAGTTAAATCTACTTTACTTGCAGCTGTCTTGATAATTTCCAATTAAGCAACTGAAGTCTTTCTAACATATCAACATATCAATAGGAATATAATTATATGTTCATTTTTTATGTAAACTTCTGTTTGTTAGATGGCAACCAAATTTCACATTCATTCTCCCAGCCTTGATTTTAAGCTATATGAGTACTTTTAGGTTGGCATCTTTAAAAGGATTTTGTAATGATAGAGCTAGAGTAAGTATTTTTAGCAAAACAAATGTTACTGCCTGTAAATATATATATACATATACACACACACACACACATATATATATATAGAGAGAGAGAGAGAGAGAGAGAGAAATAGATAGACTGACTGATTAATGGAAAGATGCTGAAGTGCCATTAGACTCTCTTAAAAGTGTCTGTCCAGTTAAAGCTTTGTCTGAGGAATAAGTAAGTGTCAATAGTATCAATGGGATGTACAAGTAGAAGTCAGTGGAAGTAAATAGATTAGGACAATTACAAAAACTGTTCTTTAAAGTGAAAAAGAAGTTAATGAGAGCAATAACAGGATATTTTGATTAAAATCAGGAAGAAAAAAAAATGTTATTAGAACATGAACATAAGCAGCAAAGACAAGATGGAAAAATTTGACTAAAACTAAGGTGCTATGGAGAAAAAAGGTGTGAGAGGTTAACAGGAATAGAGTTAGAAATTGCCCCAGGGATTTAATAACCACTCAGTACTTCAAATTATATTATCCTAAAGTCTCTGAAAAACAGTCTGGAATTTAGTTACACACTGATAAGACCTGTAACATCTTGGTAAAATCTGTATCTCAGAATGCTGAAGGAAATGAGTATACACAGCTGTACAGACACTCCTGCACCAAAATAGGCATATAATCCAATGTATCCAGTTCCAGTTTGCAGTAGTCTATTTGTTGCAGATAAATGGCTTGAAAACTCTCTGTAGAATGCAAAATGAAAATTAGTACAAATTTGGATACTTTAACTATTGAAAAATATCCTGATTTCTTATAATGTTTAATTATCTAACAGCACCTGAAGAACTAGCTGATTAAATTAAAGTTTTGTAGTTACTTTAAACATCCAGTTGTTATCAAAGTGATATATATTAGAGAAAAAAGAGCAAGTAAGAAATACAAGTAAGTGTAATATTGATTTATATTTTTATTTGGTATAGACCCAAATATGGATTTTTATATAAAATTTCTGATGCTTACAACTTGAAAAATAATTTACAAATCTGTAATTATTTCCTTGGCTTTCACAAAGAGAAAGTGCTTAAGGAAAATATCTTAGAATGACATGGGAACAAATGTGTTCCCTTACAAAAAGTGACATACAGGGTCCAAGTCTTCTCTTGCTTTTCATAGTGTGAAAGTGAAAGCCAATGGAAGTAGAGAAGTGATGCAGTTGTACACTAGCAAGAGAATGCAAGGGTATAAGAACACTTCTAGTAGGAGTCAATATTTAGATAAAATATGTGAAAATATAAGTACATAGCAATGTTCCACTCATATACTTTCCCTGACTCCTATGGCAGATTCTTCCAGAACAAAATAAATGATGCAACAGAGACAATTATTTGCTATACCCATTTTTCTTGTCACTCTGATTTCATAGACCTCCAGCTTACTTCCTTAATTACCAAATCTTGGAAGTCCATATGACTGCAGCAATAATTATAGGTCTGAATAGGCCAACTATCTGATATTAAAAATCTAAAAAGCTACGTTCTTTCAATAGTAATTTTAAAGGGTTAAATCTCCAAAATTTTTTCCACCCTAGCTGCAATGTTTTCTATCTCCAGCAACAGAACAAACAAAAACCTGTGCTCAAATTCATCTATGTTGTTAAGAAAAGAAAGTGAAATTTTGCATCTGGACTTTCAAGATGACTCTTTTGCCAGGAATAGGAAAGTAATGTAAAACCTTTTCAATGAGGTTTGGTAGCTATTTATTTTTAGTATTTTGATAAATTTTGATTTCTTCTTCTTTTCATTAATAGAATTATCCACTGTAACACAAAGAAAGTGAACAAGTACTTCATATAAAATTCTAAGTTTGCTTTTCTGATATCAGTTTCAGTGGACCATAGTGGATAGTGCTGATCTGTTGAAATTAATGTATATAATAAACAAGTGTTTAGAAATACCAAATTTCACAAATCATTTGAATTTAAATGCATTATCTGAGTACTCTTAGACTTTAGTGATCTGAGAAGAAAAGGACATTCTACTTTCCCTCTTTAGGAGGACAATAGTATCCTTCCCATACCAAAGGGATGTTAATGAGGATATAATAAAGGCCAGTTCTGATGTAACTAAAGGATGTCCACATTCAATTTCAAGGTCTTATTACGGTAGCACTAAAAAAAAATCTTCTGATTTAACTTTACAAATATAGAGAAGAACTGTCATATCTAACTATAGAAAAATCTAGTGGATACTATGCGTTATGTTCCTGGCTTGTTTTACAGTAAGTGTAGTTTTGCAATGTCATAAGAGTATATAAAATACCTAAAGATTGGAGTTCAATAGTTTCCTCCTAAGCAGAAGATGAGGAAAGAGATAACTTCTGCTATAGTCTACATTATTTCATGCTAGTAGCATGTATACTTCTTTATTTGTCTAAAACTGTACAGGTTCCAGGAATTAAACATCAAGAAGAAATTGTTGTCTAAGATATACAAAAATAGCTCAGTGAAAGGCATGGTATGATATTTGACAAATTACAACTGGAAACACTTAGAATAAATAAATTCTCTTCAAAGAGGCAAAAACTAGAATTGTC
The DNA here is from genome assembly GCF_028389875.1 of Rhea pennata. NCBI lineage: Eukaryota > Metazoa > Chordata > Aves > Rheiformes > Rheidae > Rhea > Rhea pennata. The sequence goes on from NC_084663.1 coordinate 166,225,676, forward strand.
TTGTATATGCTAACATGTATTCACCACTATTATTAACAGACATAATAGAGTGCCACATTACACTATACAGTAAGGCATCATACTTCTTTATCTTTCATTTTTGCTTTCTTGCATTTCCGAAGTTGTGATTGCTATCATAGAGAAAGCTTTTGAATGCTTATTTCTGCCTCTAAATTTCAGGTCTTCATTTAGCATACTGTGAATCTATGCTACCTCCAAGGCCATCAGTGCAAAGTGATGCCCTAGTGGCAAGGGATACAGAGAAGGCAGAATTACTGAATGCCTTCTTTGCTTCAGTCTTCACTGCTATGGGCAACCCTCAGGAATCCCAGAACCTGGATGTGAGGGAGAAAGTCCAGAGAAAGGAAGACTGATTGAGGAGGAAAGGATTAGAGACCTTCAGGACAAGTTAGACATCAACAAATCCATGGGCCCTGATGGGATACACGCACGGGTACTGAGGGAGCTGGCGGATGTTGTTGCCAGGCCACTCTCCATCATCTTTGAAAGGTTCTGGAGAACTGGAGAGGTGCCTGAGGACTGGAAGAAAGTCAATGTCACTCCAGTCTTCAAGAAGGGCAAGAAGGAGGACCCAGGCAACTATTGGCCCGTCAGCCTCACCTCCGTCCCTGGAAAGGTGATGGAACAGCTCCTTCTGGATATCATCTCCAGGCATATGGAGGAGAAGAACATGATCAGGAGCAGCCAGCATGGATTCAGCAAGCGGAAATAAAAGCTCAACTTTTATGACCCTATACTTGTTTTTCCACTTAGATATTTTTTTTTTTTTACTTTTATTTGGCTTTTTATGTGATGATTTAGAGGTATACCTATAGCTTTTTTTTTTTTTTTTGATGGTTGAGAATTTTTCTAAAATTATTTTATCACAAAGCATTAATTTTCAACAGCAACAATAAAAAAATTGCAAATTATTTTCTGCTTATAGATAACATTCTAGATTCCTGGTTTCTTAAAAAAAAATGAGCGTATATATATTTTTTTTAACATCAAAAATAGACTTTCACAATGTGCACATTTTCACAACGTTTGTTGTAGCTCAGGGAGATAGGTAAATAAGCAGAAAAAATACTAGTATGGTGTATATATACACACATACATACACACGCACACACACACACACAGTGTGTGTAAGACTGTCTTCATTAGACGACTTTATAGAGTTTTCTTCATTCTCCTAGAAGAATCTGCTGTAGTCAGGACACAGAATGAATGGCATTCAGTTAATAATTGTTGAATACTCATTTCTTCTTATTTAACATATAGCTTAGACCTTATTTCCTGCATATTTCTCAAATATTTATCTGAAGATAAAATTATTAATTTCTTCTGCTACACTTTCTGAGGTAATAATCACTCTGAAATTTGAGTACTTCACAGACACTCATTAATTAATATTCACTGTATTGTATGAGCTGAGGTGCCAGTATCCTAATTTCACAGATGGCTATCATCTGGTAGCCAGATATAAAGAAAGGAATGCCACGGAAAATAAATATTCACAAAATATAAAGGCTAAGTATGACATGCTGTGGATCTTATTTTAAGTTCAACATCATTTTTTTATCACATTTTGCAGTGCTTTCCCTCCTTCTCCCATAATACCACTTTCAATAGCTTTGGTCATCTCTTAGGCATATGAGCTTAGTCAGAGCTAGAAAATAAAGGATTTCTGGCTAAGAAGTGAGAACCTTTCAGGTTAGCTGCTGAAGACTGAGTAACCTAATCTTGCCTTTTCAGCAACAGGACTGGAAGCCTCTTGCCTATTTTACTTTTTTTGAATGCTTTTCCTTTCATTTAGACCAAATATGGAGAAAAGAAAAGAGAGAAGATAGAATTCTTTTTTTCTGAAACTAACATTTTCTGGAAAAAGAAAACAAACAAACAAACAAAAAAAAAACAAATAAACCCCCCCACACACTTTTCTCCTGAGAGAAAAATCATAGTTTATCATAATTGGCCATTTTAATTTGTTTTAAGATAAAGACCTCAATTTTTGACTCTTGTATTCAGTTGTTCAAAGAAACATTAGCCTTGTCCCCTTTAGTTTTAGCCATAAAACTATCCCTTTTCCTTTCTGCAGACCCAGGAATCGTAATACTTTGCAAATAAAGTTTGCAGAAGCCAGAAATTTGGGGAGATTGATAAATAATTTGGGAGATTATAGATAAACAATATTGTAAAGCTTAGTTGAGGACATTTGCAATCAGATACGTATTTTTATATGAGCAAACATAACTATAATCACATTTACAGAGCCTAATCCAGGGAGCAGTGCCTTTAAAAAGGACATGGAGTCCTAAAATGGCCCTAAGACTATGATACAATGTCAGATTGCGAGTAAAAGCCTAAGAGCCCCACATATATGAACAGGAGACAGCAGACTAGAAACTCTATTTCTTTTGGATTTGAAACTGGTGAGATAGCTAAGATCTTGTGTCTGATTGATATTCACAATTTGGGCAGTATCCGAATACTTGGAAAGAATTCTGAAAATGATGGGGACAGAAAGGTGTACTTCACCATGAAACATTTCAAGAGTTCTGTTGATTTATCAAAGATAAGGTAAGGAGATCTTGATCACTATTATCTTCACACAGTACATACATTTGAAAATAAAATGGGCAAAGTAATGAGCAAACCCATGGTAAGATCTAATGGCAGAAAGATACATTTTTACAGCTACCTTTCTGCAATATCTTCTTGTTTTAACTGTCTGCTAAATAACATTACGGAATTCTAGATAAGACAAGTTTTCTGTTTTTACAGAAGTAAAAAGGCAATTCACCAGTATAACAAGACCAGTAAGGGCCATTTTAGATTCTTCTGAAAAGAGAATTTTAAATTCCAACCACGTTTCCCTAAAGACATCATCTGTGTAGAACCGTAATTAATTAAGCATAGCCCCGTGGTCAATTTATGTATAAGGACTGATAATTATGATAGGATCTTCTGCCTCTTTTAACCTAAAACTCATAAAACATTCAATTTCTACCTTAAACAGAGTTCGGGTTCTTCTGGCAAAAGTCTCTTTAATTATAATATCTTAATTCACATTTAAAACACAATCTGTTCATTGAGTGATTAAGTCATGCAACACTAATGAATGAAGCTTGTTTTCCTAAGTATTTATACATTTTGATCAACTTGTTAATTGGATTAAGATTTTTGTGTGAGCTCTTTTTATAGCTACATAATTCAAATTATTCTTACAAATAGAAGATCCATATAGTTTATGATAAATTGTCATAGACTCAGAGTTAACATCAAAAAAAAAAAAAAAACACAACAGTATTTATTTCTTCATTCATTAAAGCTTTCATCATGGATAAACCAGTCAAATGCTTTCAAATTCTATTGCTTCTTTCCAAAGCCTGAATAATCAGATTGTTGGCAAGATCTAATGAGAAATAGTAATCAGAAATCAGTCTGAAGATGGAGAGTCTGCATTTTAAACTGAGGTCTCAGATAAGGCAGAATTGGAGCAAGGTAAAAGGTATCAAACAGGAATGGAAGCAAGCTTGGGAAGCAGGACTTGGTGTCAAGGAAACACTGTTCAGTTCACCTAGTTTAAACTAAAGAAAGATCTAACTGGCTTATTGACTTATCAATGGCATGTAATTAATCAGCAATCAGTGAACCACACATTCAGGATCAATTTTAGCAATAAAATAGATAAACCACAGTACTGGACACTTTGCAATATGATAATGCATGACTACAGTTTTCCAAATACCTTTCTATAATGCCAAGAAGCGCTAACTCCCCCTGCCCAGCACACCTACATGCAGGTACGTGTGTGCCCCCCACCTAGCAATGTGGGTCCTCCATCCCTGCTGTGGGGCTGCCCCAGTCCCTTGTAGACAGAAGCAGCTTCTCCCTTCCCCACAGCACCTCCACAACCCTCCTCAATGTGAACAATTGTAGTCTCACAACTAGGTTTGGTTTGTCCCGTCCACGCACATTTTTTTACCCTCACATTTCTAGCCCAGCAGCTGTTATTTAGCCCTTTTAGCTAAGAGGGAGGTGGGGGGGGGGTACCCTGTGAGAGCACCCTCATAATACACAAAAAAATCTGGGGGAAAGAAAAGAAAACAGGAATACAGCAACACCCAAGTGACAAAGTAGTCAAAAGCCATGCATGGTTTTACTTCATGTATATGATGGGCCAGGAAAGCACCTTACCAGGTTTATAGATCAGTTATTGATCCCCTAGGAAATTAGATGAACGGATCCTGACATGGACTGGCAGCACCTGCACTGGATTCTTCAGATTGTAGCCCAAAGTGATACTTGGTGATAACAGTTATATTTTCTCTTCTTAATATGCTCTCCACTGTCCACTATTCACAGTGTCTTTTATGTCTTTAAATCCTTTTTTGTAAAATGTTACCTCCATGTATTGCCTTTTTTTTTTTTTTTTTTTGATGATCTATAGCATCTCCTTCCTTTGTCAAATATAACTGATGTCAATAGATTCCAAAGTTATTAGGATAGAGAATGATACTCATAGTCACAATTACGTACACATATGTTCACTTACAGTGATCACATAAACTTTGTTTTTATCATGGCCCTGAGAGCACTCTCAACCCTCCTTGTCACAGACCTCAGATCATTCAAGGACTCTGGAGTGGAGCGTACTAAAGGAACTTGGTTTTCTGGCCGTTTTCTCCAAGGTTGACATTTTCTATTCTGTTCATTGAAAACCAGTCTTGCCCAAAACCTTTCTCTTCCTCAGAGAAGTAGAAATCTTCCTAATCCTTTTCTTCTCATCAAAACAGCCTCAGTATCCACTGTCAGGCATCTGATCTCAGTTCCAGACTCATAACCAGCAAATCTTTTGCTCACCCATTTAGATATAATATCCTGTTTCCCTCATTTCTAAGGGAGGAATTTAGTAAAGTTTAAAATATGATTTTTTTTTTTTTTTTTTGATTGTGAAAAAGGTAGTATACCAAAAGTGTTTATTGTAGGCCTAAAGCTCTTTTTACAATTATATTCAGAGAAGACAGTTATGCAAGCTATAAGCATTTTGTCAAATGAGGATAATAATATTTATTTCACATGCCTGTTGCGAGAATAACTACCTGCTCAACTATGAAGCCCTATGACAGCAATAATTAAATCCACATAGATTTGTACCAGCTTAATCCTACACTTAATAAGTATATTTCTTCTGTTCACAACATTTCACATTTGTGTCCATATTGGTTTTGTTCTCACTGCATTCAGTCAACATCATTAAGTTTAGTGGCACTGGGCAAGTATGACTGAAGTTGTAGCTTTTTTTTTATTTATTTCCCTACATGAATTTCCTGTCATGGATGTTCCAATAGTCTGCCTCTTTTGAACAGATTAATCCTTTGGAATGGTAATGCAGGTAATGAAAATCTCTCTGCTGAATGACACATATATTAAAACCAGCTGTCCACACTTCACTAATATCAGCAGGATCACCCAGATTCAATTTTGGCAAACTAATTCATGCCACTTCAAATTTTATTACAACTTGAACTTTCGTTCCATAATTAATTACTTCAGCAGCATGAGTATGCCCTGGATATTAAAAGATTAAACCTTGCTTTCTGTTTCTTAGTTTAGACAAAGAGCTTCATTTCTTTGTACCAAGATGTGCTGAAGCCAATATTTTTATCTAGAGACAAAGGATTTAGTTATGAAATTTTGGTTCAATACATTTCAAGTGCACTGTTAAAAAATAATCCTTTTTTTTTTTTTTTTTTTTTTTTTTTGGCTGTTTAAAACCTAAGGTCAAAAAATAATTTATAAAATATACCATATATACCATAGTTCATTTCTCTGAGTTTTTTCGTATTTCTCCTGAAAACATAGCATAATGTAGACATTATTTTCTACAGATTTTGTGAGACTATATGAATAAATGTATAAAAGCAGTTTTGAGAGTCACAGATTAAAGCTGTTGTTTAAACACTGGTACATTTTCCAGACTAAATGTAATGCATAATCTAAATTAAGATAGAAAGATGTACATTATATGGAATGGCAGATAGTACAATTTTCAAAATTATATGGTAAAATATTATTAATTTGTTTTGAAAGGGTGGTGCGAGAGAAGGATATTACTAGGAAAAGTTAATACATATTAAACAGAGATCATAGAATGGTAAGATTGGAAGGGACCTCTGGAGATCATCTAGTCCAATCCTCAGCGTAGGCCATACAAGGATTGAACCCGCAACCTTGGACATTAGCAGCACCGTGCTCTAACCAACTGAGCTAAACCTAGAATGTATAACATAAAGGTTCTTTTCTACAGAAGACAGGGAATGTTTCTACCATCTCAGTTTTCTCGGGGATGAATGGTGGTACAATGCACAGCTTTGGCCACATGTGACAGTGTATTTCCTGGCAAAGGCAGGCTGATGAAAATAGAGCGTAACAGGCTTCCTCATTGACAGGGCTATGATTATGATGGATACCTAAGGTGAGAGATCTATAGCTTTTTGGAAATATCTTCTATGTAGTGATGTTTGAAAGGATGCAGACCAGAGCATTTGGAGATTGAAGGTTTGTACATATTCTGCAGGACCCAAAAGAGAAATTGTCAAGTCTCTCAGAGTAGCCTTGCCTGGCCATGGGCACCCCTGACCCCACTCCATTCCCACCCCACACAGTGGTACCCAGTGTCCCCCAGGGCTGGGGCTTCCCCGTTCCCCTGGGACCTTGCTCCCTTGGGGCAGGTGGGTGGGACCTGGCGGCCAGGTCTGGCCCAGTCCTGTCATGTTAGCAGCCCCAGCACCACTGGCCCCATTTATATTAAAGTGTTAAGGTGCCTAATGAACATACAAAGATAAGAAATTTTCCACAGCTGAAAATAATTCAGAGGGAAATCTTTTTTTATTATGTTTAGTCCATTTCAGACCATGCTGTCTACACAGCATATTCCAGCATTTGCTTTCAGAAATGTATCTGCAGTACCTGCAGCATGTGGAAGACAAGATCCTATCCACTACTATGGCTTTAAACTCTATTGAATGGTCTCAACGATTTACTTGTGGTGTTGCTTTTTTATGTCTGGTGGGGTAGAAAGATCTCTGTGTCCTTCTCCATAGTCTTCTCCATTGATTAATATGATGCTCACAAATAATCATAAATAATCATGCTTTGTATCTGAACTTCTCATTAGTTTGCCTAGATATAATTTGTTTTCCCTAACAATTACAGCTGTCTCCTTCCTTCCTTCCTTCCTTCCATACTTCCTCCCTCCCTTTTTTCTTTTCTTTCTTTCTTTCTCTTTCTTTTTCTTTCTGATTTCTTTCTTTCTTTCTTTCTTTTGTCAAATTAAAATAGATCAAATTGCTTATTTATTTATTCATGTATTCTATGTTTCCCTTGTTTTTCCCTTTTCAGTATCACAATCCTGCAGCTTTCCCTGAAGCAATAATAGTGGCATTGCTCCCACTGCTCCATAAGTGTGACAGTTCGTTCAGGCTAGTGCGGAATTGTAATGTATTCCATAGCTCTATCTGATACTCTTCAGAAAAAATGTGAGAAGATTTCTGACATAACAGCCCTCAAATGGGGAGGAGAAAGCTGTAGGCCGTCTGAAGGTCATTAAAGAAAGAGATGCTTCTGGTAGCTCTGACTATTGCTCTGTGCATATTAAGGTCATTTGAGAAATAGAATATTAACCACTTTCACAGCATACATCTAGCAAAAGACACAGTATGGACTGCAGTAGTCAAGGTACTCCACACAGCATTTTAATAAAATATTAGCATAAATGTCTTAGAGCAAGAAAGTGAAATGCGCATATGAAAAACATTCATGCTCCTGAAATAAATATAGAAAAATAATCAAGGAATTTTCTTGTATGGAGTTCCCCAAGCCCTTGTCATTCAATAAATATATACTTGGCAGTCACAGAATACCGTATGAAAGAGAAACTTTCTGTTCAGTTTGAGATTATATTAAATGGGCAATTTCTTAGATGATGTAAACTGTCACTGACTTCCACTGAGACATGAAGATTTATACAAACCTGCATAGGAAACTTTGGAACAGAGCAATATTCCTTGAAATGATTTGTTTTCTCATTTAACAATATTTACATTATTCTGTTCCACAAACTGCCAGGGAGTGGTCTTGTATGTCAAAAAGCTTTTGGTAAATGTGCATAAAATGCATAAATGTGGATTAAAAAAAAAAAAAAAAAAAAAGATGAGGCCTTTCTGGTATCTTCGTTTTATTACTGTTATGTGGAAGAACAGGAAACAGTCTCCTGGCACTGTAAATCTATGTTAAAACCTGCTTTGAAAGCATCTAGTATTGGATCCTTGCAGATTACTACTTTTTTTACATGAAACTAGGTATAGCTGTCCAGTATTGTTCTCTTGAAATCTAGTTGATGGTGCTGCCATACCAGAACAATATAAAATTAGCTGGGTTCAGGAGAGGGACAATTTGCATCCACTGAATTTGTTTTCTATATTTATTTCTAAAGGGGACAGGCAAAATCTTCTGCTGTGGTGATGGCAGAAATGACTGGATGTTCCATTCAACCATGAATTTAGGGAAAAAAGAGCTCATTTGCCAAACTTCATTCACGCATACATGAAAATATATCTATACTTCCAAACAGATATTGATCTTCCTGTGTAATAGATAATAGACAACTTCAGTCTACTTTATATATGGAAAGGATGTAGATGTCATACATTTTGTTCCTTCTCATTTCCAGGTTCCATCAGATTATGATCACTGACTTTCAATGCATAGATCATCTCTTCTCAAACTATACACAGCAGATTATTCCACCTCTAGTCAGTTTGGCTGATCATGGCATAATTTATGAATTGTGTTAATTAGTCCCCATGTGATTAATAACCAGGTTCAAATGACAGTGATGACAGCCTTCTGTTATCCTTTAATGAGTCTTCCAAATATTAGCAATTGTATTATGCTTATTGGTCACACTTCAATTAAATTATTTCCTCTCTTGTTTTGTTCAATGTCTGTATGATTTAACAAAAACAAAAATTTTGATCTAAAAGATGCATCCTGCTTTCACTTCTTTGAGCAGATCATCAGATAAAAAAAATTGGAAATATTTGCTATGCGTGAGAATTCTGAATTATTTTTGGTAGGAGTACAATTAACTTTAAAAACTTTTTGAAATTCAAAAGCAACTATAACTTTTGCATACTGAATACAGTATGAAGTGGAATAATTTTTAAAAGTTTTTTTTTTTTTTTATGTCAACCTGTTCATGTTTATCACTGAATTAGACTCAAGTCAAGTTATACCTTCTTTGCTAGAAGCTTTCCCTCAGTTCCTCACTTGTCTTCTTACTTTGCCAGGAGGTTGCTGGGGTCTCCAATGCTATCTGAATAATAATGCCTCCCGCTGATCCTGTAAAGCACACTTAGCACGTATGACATGCTACAAAAATGTTGAGAAAGCGCCACCCAGAAACACAACATATCTCCTTTGTTCCCTTAGGAATACGATCTGCTGCAAATCTAGTGAGGTGCTTAGAAGAGGATGGCAGAGCTCAAGGTTGTTCTTCCTAATAAACTGTGAGCATTAAAACAAATTAATCTTCTTCCTGATATTCGGTAGAAACACTTGCAGAATTCACTACCAAGGGTTTATTGCTTTGATACAGGACAAATCATAATAATATACTAATGTGAAAGCATTCTATTTTTTTCTCTCAGGGTGAGCCAAGATTTTTGAATGAGACACATTAACACACAGAGCTTTGGAAACAAATCTGCTTCCTTTCGAGGTGGTCTTCTTTCTTGTCACTTTTACTGGATTACTCAATTTAAATTTTACATCAATGGTGACTATAATATAATGCTTTCTAGCTGATGAGGATCTCAAAATCAATTTTTGCAATGTACACGTGTATGCATATGTGTATGTGGGGAGATAATATGCATGGGCACGTATGTGCATGTGTGCATGTAAGTGCATATGGAGATTCAGGAAAACAATACTGAACAAAACAAGATGTTATGTATTATCAGTATAAAACTAGCAAGACAAGAATATTTAATTATTACATTTTGCAAAAGTGAAAAAAAAATACTCTTGTGTTGCAAAGTTATTTTAGGTTGCTTCTACACGCTCCTTTCTACTCACGAAGTTAATTGATATGTGCTTGTTTGTAAACTTGGGGAGAGCAAGCTAAATTGCCTCTTTGGACAACCGTGAACATACACAAATGCACATGAAACTCTATAAAGTGTTTATTGTACTTTTGAAAACAAAGAATCCAACTCATTCAACCTCACAGTGAAAAAAAAAACATTGAAATAAGATTCAGGAGGATTTCACTGAGCTTTATACAGTTCTGGGGGAGACAAACCACCCCAACACAACAGTAAGAGCTGTCCGTGCTTTATGTATTCGTTGCTGGTATAGCCCTGTAACCCCATATATACAGTAATACTGCTGCTGGTAACAGGCCACAGACTTTATGCTGAGTTTGCAGGGCCTCAGGTCTGAGGCTTGTCAGTCTTTGTCTGAACTTGTCTTGAGCTGCTCGGAGCTTTGATTTCACTTAGTTCAGCTGGAATTTTTCTAATGATGACGCAGCTATGTATGATAAGTTTTGTTATCTTTGCATAGTATAACTTAGGGGGTGTTAGATATTAGTAATAAGCAGCTACTCTATGTAGAATGAAAAATTTATGACTCCAACATATTGGTGTAGTACAGAGGAATACAGATCCGGTACACCAACAGAAGCCTTGAATAGTGGGGGCACAGGATACAGTGTGTATGGGAAGGGCATGGGTTGGTAAGAGAAGGAGGGAAGAGACTGGCACTGGAGCTCCAAAAACTATAAGAAAGCCTCATTCATGGCCAATTAGAGAAATAGGAGCTGAACAGAGAGGTTAGGGTGAGGGTTAACAAAGAATCACAGAATCACAGAATGGTTGAGGTTGGAAGGGACCTCTGCAGATCATCTAGTCCAGCACCCCTGCTCAAGCAGGGTCACCTACAGTTTGTTGCACAGGACCCTATCCAAACGGCTTTTGAATATCTCTGAGGAAGGAGACTCCATAACCTCTCTGGGCAACCTGTGCCAGTGCTCTGTCACCTTCACAGCAGAGAAGTTTTTCCTCATATTCAGGTGGCACTTCCTGTGTTTCAGTTTGTGCCTGTTTCCTCTTCTCCTGTCACTGGGCACCAGAACAGGACATGGGGTCTGTCCCCATCTTCTTTACACTCTTCCTTCAAGAATTTACACACTGATAAGAAAAACAAAGAATAGATATCTAAGATAGGTAAAACAGGCATATATAATAAATTCAGATTTAGTGTAGAGTTGCAAGCTAGTAAAGAAAAGCAGAGTGCAAAATGTGTTAGCAAGCTTCTAAAAATAACCTCAAATTCTTCCTACAGTGAGGAGTAATAAATTAACACCATCAACCTCATACTCCTCCCAGTAAAAGACTCTGGATGCTGATGACTCCCCAGATCCTGCCAAAGAATCCCAAGGGAAGGTGGAATTATGAGAACTGATTAGAAAGTAAAAGAAGTATGTTTATGCTGTTTTTAACTGTATTGTGCTGATACTTTTTTTTTTTTTTTTTTTTTTGGTAACAGCATTCTTTTCTTTCTTCTGCATTAGTTAAATCTGGACTTACAACAATTCTTTGCTTAAAATGTTATTTCAGTTATATTAACAATAAGTTTTTGGTTTTACATGTAACTATATTTCCTGTTTTGCTTACAACAAGATTTTGAATGTAGTACAACATCCCTAAGAAATTTCTATTTTCATCACATCTGAGGCCGAGAAACCACAGAAACCATGGTGACGGATGGGGAGGAATAGTTGACTGATCCTAGTTCTTGCATGACAAGGAAGGAACCATGAATCTTTACTTATTTACCTCTTCCCATTCATAGTTTTATGTATCTCAACCACATCACATTTTCCAAGCAAAACAGTTCTTCTTAGTTTCTTGTCTTGTAAAAAATACATTTAATCTCTTTGATCATCCTGAGACCTTCTCTGCTATGTTTCTACATTCTTTTTAAATGAAATACTAGACTTCCAGCATTCAGATGTGTTTCATATTACATGTGCATTATTTTGTACTTGTCAACAACTGATTTTATCTGCCATTTCATCATCTGTTCATTCAGAATGTGTCATTTTTGCGTCTCCTTGTCACTGCTATAATTTGACATTGAATTAATTAATAATTTTGATCCTTCAGTGTTTATTACCTTTTATAGACCCTTATAACTATACTGATGTTGTAGGATAATTTACTATTATTCTGATATGGGTTTGACCATGTATTCTATTAATTGTTTATTAATCTATGAGAAAGCTTGCATTCTTATCAAATAATAGCTTTGTTTCTCTGAGCACGTTTGGGAAGAAATTTGTTCACAAGATGCAAAAAAAATCAGCAAGTAGATTTGTGAAGTGTAACTATCTTTTATATCAATTAGATCTTCTCTGATAAAAAATTTATAAAATTTAAAAAGTTCTTTTTTCCTTTTTTTTTTATAAATACAGTTTTGTCATGTTATACTTATCGATGATCACAGAATAACTGTATTCTTTATGGTCATCTTATTATCAATTTTCTTGGTATGTAAATTAGGCTTACCAATTTGGAAGCCTGGAAATGTCATGACAGCCTTTTTCAAAGCCTGATTGTCAGTAGTTAGCATATTTTCTTGCAATAAAGAGACTGATCCAAGCCATGTATTATACACAGCAATTAGAAGTTAAGTAGTTTCATATTTTACAAGTAAATGCTCATTGTTGATTTGTTACTATTAATCTAATTTGAGAAAGGCTCTAATTTGAAAAAGTGTCTCAGATTGGCACTAATGGGGAAATCTCTGTCTTCATTTGCAATCAATCTCAAAAAAAAAAAAAAATCAACAACAAAAAAAAAAAAAACAGTGAGACTTTCCAGGGTGATCACCGTGCTGCACCAGTGACTATACATAGGTTACTATATATACAAATCCAGGGAGTGACCTGTAGCCCCCAGACCAATTAATGCGAAGTACTTTATGTCCACAATAGAGCTATGTCCTCTAGAAGAGAAAACTGCATTCCTGTTATATAGTACCTAACATTTAGTCATTTCTGGATCTCATCTAACATTCCTGTAGCACTAAGATATAATTATTCTATGTATTCTTTTCTTCAAAACAAAGTGTCTTAAATAATGTTAGACCAGTTTTGCAGTCCACCGATGACATTTTTCTGGAAGAAATGGAAGGCATGTGTTGCATGCCCCTGGGATGTGGCATCAGAACACATGGAAATAATTGAAAATGAAAAATCAAAGGAAATAGTACTGAAGAACTGCTTAGAACACAAGGAATCAAATTTGCTGAAGTCTTGTTCATATTGCCTATTGAGAGGGATCCAAGAGCTGGCAATCTCAGCACAACATCTGGATTTTGCTTTGGAGGAAACAAAATAGTTAATTTCAAAAGAGAGCTCAGAAGCAAACTAACATTTTAAGGCTGCAGGCCAGGGCTGCCTGGTCCTGAGGCCCTGGCCTGAGGTTTATCTAACAGACCAGACCACGAGAAGCTACTGCATGTAGCAGAAGACATGGCTGGGCCTGACAAGGAGCAGAGCAGGAAGCTGCCAGATGTTACATGCAAGAAATGACTGAGCCTGGAGAGGAGCTCTGGGGTCCTTGGAGAGGGGAACCTCCCAGGGCCAGCAACCTCGCTAACCCCACCAATGATACCATGGAAGGTTGATATGGTCTAGGAAATGGTATCAGAAATGTCATATCTGGGTATGAATGTAGAAAAATTGGGACTAATGAGGAAATAGTAATTGGGGTAGGTTGTTTACGTAATAGTAGACAGGAACAGGGAAAGGGAAGGGTCAAGGTGGATGGGGGAAAAACATGTGAGGAAAAACAGAGAGAAGGAAGAGCAAAAGGAGCTGGTCACCTGTAAACAGGCTGCACGTCAGGCTGAGCTCTGCGCCTGATCACCACAATTTGTCCTCTCTTCTTGTGAAATCCTATTTCTAAACATTTTCTGTATAACCTCACTTTCTGCCCTCTGTGTGTGTGTGTGTGTGAGTGTGTGCGAGCGTGTGTACGTGTATTTCACTAGTGAACTTGACATAGTGACCATTTTCCTAAGGTGAAACTATCCAGATGAAGAAAGCCACTCATTCTCTTTGAAATAAAAATAGGTCAGATCCAACAGTAATCCTTCTCAATAATTTATAGTAGTTCTTCCCCATTTAAAAACCCTAATAATAAATTAATCATCTTGAAGATGCAAATCAGTGATGCATTCAACAACTCTTTTTGACTGAAGTATGGATTCAGTAGTTCATTGCTAGAACGCACTGTGGGAGCCAGTCTCTGCAAGAGTGTTCCCAATCCACTTTTGTTAGTCTGATTTTTCTTCTTCAGGGTTATGGTTTTTGCTGTTCGAGTCAGTAGCACAAATCCTGTTGGGCTCAGTTCTATCAAAAGCAGATTGTTTGCTCAGCTGACCATAACAAGAAGTTGTTGTTTTTTTTTTTTTTTTTTTTCAGTCCAGAGACACACTTTTATTCTGACTATCCCATATTTTGAAGGAAGATCAAAACTAAAGTTTGTTATGCCCACATTCATAATGACCGTATGTAAATAATGTAAGCAGAACAAACTTTATTACAAATCTTACATGTTAAACTTTAATTTCTACTATATTTCTACTCACTTCTATCCTGTTTTATATTGATTTGATCCAAGATTCAATTAATACTATAAATGGAGTCTATTAACTTAAATAAACTTTGGATCTGTCTTTGAGAATCAGGAGATGCTGTAGTGAAATATACAACTTTTTTTTTTTTAAACATAGATGATGTAACAGCAAAAAGGCCATAATTTCTGTCATATTTTCCTCTCATGTACTATGATGTCTGAATACAATTATGCATTATAACTTTATTTATTAAAATAAAAATAATTTCTCATTTAAAATTGTGGTTTATAGTCACATTCTGCTACAGTTAGTTCGAACTATGTTTATAGTAAGCATGTGTAGTATACTGCACAACTGAAATAAACCAAAATCAAATCAGTTTAAAGCATCTGAAAGAAAAAAAGTTTTAACTTCTAATCATATTGACAGTAGTGAAAAGCAAGTTCATTCAAAATATTTTTAATCAAATAGTTGTATATAAAATCTATCATAGTAATTTTCTCTAGTCATCAGAAGAGCCAAAGAGACTTTGTGGTCTTTTTACAAGGGCTGCTGTGATTAATATTGTTAAGTGAGATTGTGTTTGCTGACATAACAAAGTCAGTTGGTAAATGTCTATTTTAAAATGTTTTTATCATGATATTGCAAATAAAAATCTATTTCTCCTTGCACTATTTAATAATTTATGGAAGGATTAAACACTGTAAAAGCAGAAATGGATGTTCTAATACATACTTAACTAAAAAAATGTCATTTTTGAAATTAATAACTTATTCTTTATGTGTAAAAGTATTTTGATTTTGAGCAAAAGAAGGCAATACATACTGTACAAAACTGGTTTGTTGCAGAGTTTGCCCCCTAGGTCTTCTCATAAATTATATCTCCTGACAGCTTCTTCAGGCAAGTCAAATACATAGCTGAGGTCTTGACAAAGATTAAATCAAAATGACTAACAGATCCTTCTTTAGCAAAACTCTAAACATAACTCAAAGTACAAGAAAATTCCGAGTACAGACAGAAAACAATAGGTTTACAATGGCAATTGACATTGAAGTGAATTCACTTTTAGGACTGATTACATGTAACTGCTTACACCTTGACTTAATATTATGACATGGTTTGTTTCTCTGCTCTTCACTGTTCCATTAAAATAAAACACTGCAAAGACCTCACCTTAGAGAAATCATTTATTATAATCCTTTCATTTGCCTAAATTCTTACAGTAGTCTGATTTGCCCAATATTCGTACAATTTTCTTATTTGTCTGATTCATTGAAAATGATAAATCCAGAAATTCTTTGCATGAAAATAGGATCTCATGCTTATCTCTATGGGAAGACTTTCCTTTGGTTGAGGAGGATAGGATTAGAGATCTGGGCAGGCTAGACATCAACAAATCCATGGGCCCAGATGGGATGCACCCATGGGTACTGATGGAGCTGGCGGATGTTGTTGCCAGGCCACTCTCCATCACCTTTGAAAGGTGAACTGGAGAGGTGCCTGAGGACTGGAAGAAAGCCAGTGTCACTCCAGTCTTCAAGAAGGGCAAGAAGGAGGACCCAGGCAACTATTGGCCCGTCAGCCTCACCTCCGTCCCTGGAAAGGTGATGGAACAGCTCCTTCTGGATATCATCTCCAGGCATATGGAGGAGAAGAACATGATCAGGAGCAGCCAGCATGGATTCAGCAAGGGGAAATCCTGCTTAACCAACCTGATAGCCTTCTATGATGGAATGACTGTCTGGGTAGATGAGGGGAGAGCAGTGGATGTTGTGTACCCTGACTTCAGCAAGCCTTTTGACACTATCTCCCATCACATCCTCCTAGGCAAGCTCACAAAGTGTGGGTTAGAGGAGTGGAGAGTGAGGTGGATTGAGAACTGGCTGAAAGGCAGAGCTCAGAGGGTTGTCATCAGTGGTGTGGAGTCTAGTTGGAGGCCTGTGGCTAGTGGTGTCCACGAGGGCTCAGTACTGGGTCGCATCCTGTTCAACTTCTTCATCAGTGACCTGGATGAGGTGACAGAGTGCCTCCTCAGCAAGTTTACTGATGCTACCAAGCTGGGAGGAGTGGCTGATACACCTGAGGGCTGTGCTGCCCTTCAGAGAGATCTGGACAGGCTGGAGAGCTGGGTGGAGAGGAACCTCCTGAGATTCAACAAGGGCAAGTGCAGAGTCCTGCACCTAGCGAAAAATAACTCCATGCACCAGTACAAGGTTGGAGCTGACCTGGAGAGCAGCTCTGCAGAGAAGGACCTGAGAGTGCTGGTAGACAGCAAGTTGAATATGAGCCAGCAATGTGTCCTTGTGGCCAGGAAGGCCCATGGTCTCCTGGGGTGCATTAGGAAGAGTGTTGCCAGCAGGTCGACTGAGGTGATCCTGCCCCTCTCCTCAGCCCTGGGGAGGTCTCATCTCGAGTCCTGTGTCCAGTTCTGGGCTCCCCAGGAAAAGAGAGACATGGAGCTACTGGAGAGAGTCCAGCGTAGGGCTACAAAGATGATCCGAGGGCTGGAGCACCTGCCCTGTGAGGAACGGCTGCGAGAGCTGGGCCTGTTCAGCCTGGGGAAAGGAAGACTGAGGGGGGATCTGATCAATGTGTCCAAGTACATGAAGGGAGGGTGTCAAGGGGATGGGGACAAACTCTTTTCAGTGATGCCACGGGACAGGACAAGAGGCAACAGGCACAAACTGAAGACAGGCAGTTCCACCTGACTGTGAGGGGGAATTTCTTTACTGTGAGAGTGACAGAGCCCTGGCACAGGTTGTCCAGAGAGGTTGTGGAGTCTCCTTCTCTGGATACCTTCAAGGCCCGCCTGGATGCAACCCTGTCTAATATGCTGTAGGTGCCCCTGCTGAGCAGGGAGGTTGGACTATGTGATCTCCAGAGGTCCCTTCCAACCTTACTGATTCTGTGATTCTATATTCTTATACTGATGGGTGTTACAAAATATAAATTTTTAAGTTTTAGACATGAGACTTCATAGATTCATTGGACCATATTTTGGCAACATTGTTACTAAATTTGGCCATAGCCACCAGGATTTTGCCATTATTAGGAAAAGCCTGCAGGCATCGTACTGATCTGACAGCACAGGATCTCAGGACTTTTCTGGGTTTGTCTCAGTGTCAGCTGGATTTAGCCTGTTTTACCAATTATCTAGTGGTCAAGTGGCTATTACCTGACTGTAGCTTCAGCTCTGTGCCTACCACTTTTGATGAGGGTCTGACAAAGCTTGATGGGTATGGTGAAACCAGTAACAGCCTTTTGTGTCAAGTGAGGCTGGAGGAGGCTGCTTGGCAACTGCCAGACTAAGAACCAAGGAGACGGTTGTGGTAAGAAAACAAAGGCCATGGTTTGAGCCGGGACTAAGGAAGAAGAAGCCCCCATCATGAACATCATACTACTGCCAGCAAAGACCTGGTGATGCTGATGACTTGCCACAGCTCCCCAAGTCCTGAGATACAAAGGGACACTGAATGGTTGCGCATAACATCGAAGAAAAAGAGTACATAGTAAAGACGCCTCTATTTAACAGTTTTAGCTGTAATGTTAACAGTACTTCCCCGTATTAATTAATTTGTATTATTTGTCTGTTAATAATTGGATGAACAGTAAATTTTTGGCTCGATTAACACAGTATATTTCATGTTTCCTATGGTAAGATTTTGAGTTCAGCAGTACTAAGAGATGAAATGAACAGGAACTTGATTCAGTTTCCCAAGCTAAACATTACTGTCATCTGAGATGCCCAAAGGAAGTGAGGCATCTGTGTATTACTGACAGCTAGGAGAGAATAAGCTAGAGATCAGGCAAGATACTCATGCAGATGGCACTGGTCATTCGCTTCTGGGCAATTGTTATCAAAGCCTTTCTAGAAGATGTAAGTCCATATCCTAGTAGGTATTTCACATATAGTAAAAGGATAAACTGCTGGTAGTTCCTTTCCCTTCTTAGCTACAGGCTCTCTCTACTACTACAGAAAGTTCTGTAATACAGGTTTCTCTTCCTAGTATATTTTAGAAGAAAGGGGTCCTTCTCAATTCTCTGAAAGAAGTGAAGATACCCATCTTGAATGCATGGAAATGGCCTACTTTGTGTTTGTGTAAGTGCCTTAAATTTCACATAAAATTTACATTCCTTTAGCTATCTCTAAGTAGCTGTGCTCTGTGTGAGTTGGTACTTATTCAATGTTTTGACAGTCTTGGATTACCCTCTGAATTGTTTAACTTTCTATATGTCCTGCATAGGAAGATAGGAAGCAAGTAATCATACTGGCAGCTGCAAGCTACACACCACATTTTCAAATACTGATTTTTTTACTGAAATTAATCATTTGTTTCATATGGATTATATCCATGTGTCAGATAAATGCCTGCAAATTTTCTTGTTTAAAATTAAAAGAGGTAATGCTAATATTTTGTAAAATACTGGATTACAACAATAGTGAAGTCATTCTCAGCAGCCAAAGGAGTTAATTATAGAAATATATGTTGTATAAAATGCTATCTATCTAAGAATAACAATATATTACAGACCAGAGAATGACAGGAAAACACACTTCATCTATCACAAGCTAAATGTACCTTCCGTCATTAAAATTAATAAATCATGTAACTAGTGTTAAATAAAATAAAACCATCTTCCAAGAATTAAAGAAAATAAAAGCTGTGTTAGGATAGCATCTGCTTCGCATTTTAAGGTTTATTGCTAGAAAGAAGTTTATTAAGGTCATTTAGAACATGTTTCTATCATCATGAACATCAGCTCAATGTACTCCAAGGTAGTAATGGGATACATATCTAGTGTTGTTAGCTGAGTCCATTTCTATCAGCTTCGCCACAGCACACAGTACAGAATATCTTTAAGTTATTTTATTATTATTTTGTTTTGTTTCCTTTAGTAATACTTAAATTCTACCTATTGCATAAATACAAGATCTGACATACACTTTGAGTGGAACAGGCACACAATGTCTGATCCAAAATAAAATCCATTCTTTCAAAGTTTATTTGTCAATATGTGACTCAGCAGGGTAAGTTTATACTACATTTGAGCATTGTGTCGTGCGGCCTTGGCTTATGCAGTGTTAGCAAACTGCAGCCATAGGATGCTTTTGCATAGCCATTTCCCTTTAGAGAATGATGGTGACACCATCTGAGTTCTTCTGGTCAGCAGGAGTAACTAAGCTTCAGCAGGAGTTATGATTCAGAGGTACAGATTTGCTCAAGGAGTTCAGAGGACTCAGAAGACTTTCCGTCCCTCTCCTCCTCATCTCCTCTTTTAGCTCATGAGCCGTCCCATTGCCCACTCCATCTCACCCCAACCCACCCCATCTCACCTCACCTCACCCCAGCCCATTCATACAATAGTTCCATCTGGCCTTGATATCCAGGTTGATACCAACTGTGAATTATGTGTGTAAATATGATGGCTGCTGACTGACTCCATAAAACTGAGGTAAGTTTATGAGCAGCTTATGAGACATGTTACCTGATGAGCCCCTAGTATGAGAGCGAAAATAATGTGGGAGAAATCTGTTCATTGTGGAAGAGATATAAGACCTTTCCATTCACCATTGACCTAACAGTTTACCTTGTATCAGAGCATATATGTCACCTTTAACCAATTGGTACACTACTAAAGTAGTGGCTCTGCGTTACAGATAACTAACATACCAGGTCTGCAGCATCTATCTAGACCTTTGCTAGAATACTATCATAAACAAATACTGTGCAAAACACAAAGCTAGCTACTACTGATCCAGAACAGGACATTGCTGTGATGAAATTTTTTTAAAAAACTGAGACAATATCTATACAGTAAAGTATATATATTTTAAATAATATTGCCATGTGATGCTTGTTCAGTTAAATAAAACTGATTTTTCAAAGCCCTTTATCATTATGCTTCTTGCAAGATGAAATGTTAAAATTCAATTGGAAAAGTGGGAGGTATTGATTGAATGGAGTGATTAAATGAAAGTTGACAAGAGTATGTATCATGTTAACTGCTTCTCTGCAGCTAGGATTAGATAAATCATTACTCTGAAGCATTAAAAGTGATACATTATACTTTATATTTGCCATTAATGAACCTTTTGGAGAACTCACACCCATTTCATACTGTAGTATTTTGAGAGGTCATTCGCTATCCTAAATCAGGTTTCTCATTACTCAGAATATTACTGATAATGCAATTGAAGTTTATTTAGATTGGTTATAGAATATCCGTATATTCTTTTAAAGTATTGCTTTTCCTACCTTTTCTCCTGCTAAAGTTTAGTTTTGAAGCTTGTATTTACATAAAGCCACAATACATCTATTCAGAAAAATGAACTGACTCTTTGGAAACATCTTTTGGGTTATACCTTTCTTAATTGTGCTGTATTTATTTTATTAAGTATGTAATTTGTTTATAATACTTTCAGAAATGTACACATTTTGAAATTTAAATTTACTTATGAAGTAACGCACAAGTACAGGAAATGACAATGATGATTTTGTTATATTATAATTGCAATGAAACGATTTATTTAATAATTATTTGGGAAGTGAACCCCCAGATACTGTATTTAGAAAGTTTTAACTGAAGGCAATTTTTTACTTAATGAAATATCTTTGTAATTTATTGAAAGACCATAATTAAAGGAGATTATTTTTGAGTATTATAAGAGTTTTGAAAAAGAACTAAAACATTTAATGGAAGGTACTCTGCAGCTTTGCAGTGTTATCATAGCATTTTCATGGGAGGGCTTTGCCTGTGTAATGAAATCGTCTATAGGTAGGCATTATTCTGATGCTTCATCACTGTGGCTGAACCTGTGCCATCTTGTGATGGAGATGCAGGAGGAGCTCCAGAGCTCCATGTCTGCCAGAGTCCACCCTACAGAGGAGGCAGGGTAGGTTCAAGTGGAGGGCGTTGGGGGGTACTCTGAGGGCCCCCAGGGGACAAAGAGCAACTGCTGGAGCAAAAGGAGGCAAAAAGAGCAGGATAAGAAGATATTCTGGCATGTGTATTAGGGTTCACAAATCTCAGAAAAACATAAGTAGGGGTTCAAGAAGCACTTAAGGTCTAAGTCAAGTCCTCACTCTCCATTTTTTTTTTTTTTTTTTTGAAAAAAACTTTGTGCTCATGTGCATCTGAGTTTCTATTTTGAGTTAAGATATTTGAAAAGGTGTAAAAATCAACATTTTTGTTACCTATGTAGTTTTGGGAATGTATTCCAACTGTTCTCATCTAAAAATGAGCTGAGATTACTAATATTTCCTGAATATTCCTCTCTCAAATAAATTTTCAAGATGATCAAAAAAAAAAAAAAAAAAAAAAAGTAGAACTTCTTCCGAGAAACCTTCAGATGTATGCATTTTTCCTTTTTGCACGTATGCTCTTCCTATGGTCTATCATTGTGGGAATAAAATTTGAAGTGAAGAAGCAGGCATGATAAATACTAGTCACAGAGAAATATTGTCTTGTAGACACTTTCAACTTATATAGAGTGGACTTTTTAAATATATAGTTATATGAATATAGTGATATTTTCAGTGTAATGATAATAAAAAATCTAATAGAATGGAAGTTTCTATAGTAATTCTCTATAATGGAAGTTGATAAAGCTTGAGGTTATGATTTATTTTCCTTGTTCATTATTGATGTAATAATAGCCCATACAAATAACTATTGGGTAAAATAAGTGAGTCACTAATTTGTTACTAATCTTTTAGCCTACTAGAATATGAACTAATAATAATAATAATATTTGTTAAAACGATTAAAATAACTTATAGAACTATTGATCTAGTAATACTTTTAATTGTTGTTAAAGTGTTCTCATTTAATATAAAATTTAAGTTTTGTTTATCATACAGTAGTACTTTAATCTGTTATTTCTAAAGTAGAGTCTTATTGAGTCCTTGTTTTCTTAGACAAAATATGATCTTTCTCAAAAAAAAAAAAAAAAAAAAGGAATTCAAAGATGAAATAAAAATTGAAGTGATGATACATCTTTAGTTACTGAAGAGTCCAGAGGAAAAGAAAGAGCTTGGTTGAATAGGTCTTAAGCAGTCATAAGATTCTGCAGTCTCACCCTCTGATCCATGTAGTGGAATTTAAATTTCAGTGCACAAAAGAGGGAAGCTGATGGTCTTTAAAAGAACTTATTTGTCTTGGAATTTTTAATCCAAAACAAACAGGAAAATGATACTATCAGAATGAAAGACATAAAAATAGAATTGATCTTTTGAATAAAGAATCATTTTGAAACACATGGTTTTAAAATTTCTTTGGTTGGTTTGGTTATTTAGAATTACTTGTTGTGGAACACTGAAAAAAATCGTTGCATTTGTATTTCTTCACCATCAGAATAACTGATATTATTCCTTTCTTTGCTTGGAGTGATTGTTTGGCTTGTTTGCTTCTTTATTACTGAGAGTCAGGAGTGTTTTATTTTTACCCAGTATCTACTTCAAGATTTTTTTTTTTTTTTTATAGAAATTTTTGTCAAGGAAAAAAAAAAAAAAAACATAACAAAGAAGCAGATCCTGGCTTTTTCTTTCACTGAAATGTACTCCTACAGCAGTTTATAAGAGAACAAAAAATATGAGCAGTGCTACACAAATTTTTCAAACGCTCAAATATTAATATTCAATTCACAATATCATATACCAAATTATTATTTTTATTAAATATCAATGTAATATTACTATTCCTTCTTTCTTTTTTTTCCTACTATAAAGTTATTATTTGGAAAATCTTACAGGCTTCTATACAATACAGAATAGATGAGAATTACAGACCTATGTTTTATTGGAAAAGTCTTTGAAGATTATTGACATGGAAAAATAGGCCAATTAACTAGTTCTTTCAATGATCAGCAATATGATAAATTATATATTTATATGCATTTTTAATCTTAAGAAGTAAAAATTACATCAGGAGTTTATTCCATATAGAGAATTCAAAAGTATGTTGTAAACTTGTATTGTTTTACATGTGATATGTAACCTCTAAGTAAAAGATATAAGCTACCTGTCCAGAACACCTCCCTTTTCTCTGAAAATTTCATAATGTACAGAAATTGTATGAAATACTCTACTGATTCATGCAGGTCATCACAGGGAGCATTCAACTTACAGTTTATGAAACAAGGCAATTCTGTTAGAGAAAAAAGGATTTTTCTCCTTCAGGTCTTAAACTCATTTGGTTTTCCTCCTTTTCGTCTTCCTAGAGGAATGTACTGAATCCAGAATCCACCATTCGAATAACAGTGTGACAAAGGCTGGCACTGCTAGGACTTTGCAAGAAGACCTGTGTGGAATTAATGTATATCATTCTTACAAAAGTCATGAAGAAATGTGTAGGAAGACAAAATATAGAAATAATATAGAATGAAAATTTCACTGCAAGAGCTGCTAAGGGAATGCTGCAGTAGGAAATGATATAGGAGCACAGCTGCTAGTAGTAGTAGTAGTAGTAGACAGGAGCAGAACTACACATTATCACCAGACCTTACTCTTTTTATTTATTTATTTATTTATTATTTATTTATTGGGTTCAAGCCACATTTTCACAAGAAAATATTATTTTTTTTCTCTCATGTTTAAACTCTCAAGCTGTTCCATCTTCTTGTGTTCAGGGAGGATAAACTTTATCTAAAATGCTCTTGACAGACATATGACTGTTTCTTCAATTTGTCAAGATACTTTTGAATACTATTTCTGTCCTCTATACTTTCAGTTCACCATATAAGGATGTTTATTTGGAAGAGTAAGTAAGAATGTGGTTCACTCCCATTGTGTTTTTCTACATGATTCTACACAACTTATTAGAAGGAGAAAAGCCTTAAATTGAAGCCTAATGCTTACTCATTAGTAGCATTTTTTCATACTGAGAAATATGTTAAGTCTGATTATATTTTAAATCAAAATAATCTATGTTCTTTTCTCTTCTCTTGCCTTTTCCTTCCCTTCCCGTCCCTTTTTCCTTCTCTTCTCTTCTCTTCTCTTCTCTTCTCTTCTCTTCGCTTCGCTTCGCTTCGCTTCGCTTCTCTTCTCTTCTTCTTTTCTTCTTTTTATCAAAGTGATGATACACAGGCTAAGATAAATAATGTAGGTTTATGTGCTGTCATTTTGTTTTATAGTCAGATCAACAAATATTGGACACATGGGAAATTAATGGGAGTTAGATTTTCAATTACCTTTGAAGACTCATACCTTAAGTAGTAGGCATTTATTGGCATTTTAAGTATCTAGTATCTTTTAAAAACTGGGCCTCCACATAATAATCTACTTCAGATTTCCCTTTCACATCACTTGACTATGTTTAAGGAAGTCACCTTGTACATTTCTATTGTCCAAATGGCACACTTAGAATTATCCTCATCCTGAAATTGGCTTTAAATTCATCAGTTTAGGAGGTCTACAGGACAAAAGAAAACATTTTCAGGATTAAATAAAGTTTTTAAAAATAAATATCAGAAAATCCATCTTCAGTAAAGATGAATTCTATACCAACAGTTGTTTTTAAATAAAGAACAAATTTGTCACCCAAAATAATCTTAGAACTTTTACTTCTATTAGCATATAGACAATGAGGCCTAATTTTAATGTATTTCTTTCTTAAAATGAAATATTTAGATAGTCCTTAGGGATAAAATTCAGAATGATATCAGTAATTTGTAATTTGTAATGAAGTTTCTGAAGTTGCACTATATTTGAGGGTACTTTTTTTTTAACAGAAATTTCCCATTCCTCTCTGATGAAAAATGAGTTACCACAACAATAAGGTATCTTGCACTTGCAGTTCTTGCTTTCATATTTTTAGTTTTGCCTTAGTTGCTGGACTGATAAAATGATGATGTGACAATATTTATTTCTCATATTTATTTTTCGTATCTCATACTATCTTTTTATATTCATGAGGTGACCTAAAGGAATTTTGATCAATGTAACATGAGCTAATCCAGACAGATGTCTATGATTGTTGACTTAGATTATTTGGCTTAGTGCATGGAAAAGAAGACATATGTATGAAACATGAAGACATTATTTGAAATCTAAATCACACTTACTTGAATAAAAGAGATATTTATTTAATCCTGAATAAAATTCCAAAACCAGACTTTTTGGAAGTAATCAATATTTTATATCTATCACATATATTCTATCACATATCATGAAGCGCAGAACATTAAGAGACTAGTCTTTCTGGAAACTCTCTGAAGAGAGTTGATTTGCAGGCAATAGCTGGTAGTAAGGCTTCCAAAGAGTCTGTTTCACTATTTTTTTTCTAAAACTCTTGACATCGTCCTAAATCTGAACAGTAATACAAAAGGATGGCAGAAAGATTGTCAGCATGTTGATTAACCAATCTGTAACTCAGAAAACTCAACATAGCTCTAACTCTGTGATGCTTTGGTATTGAATGATGGTTTGCAGAGCAGATCACAGAATCACAGAATCAGTAAGGTTGGAAGGGACCTCTGGAGATCATCTAGTCCAACCTCCCTTCTCAAGCAGGGTCACCTAGACCATGTTAGACAGGGTTACATCCAGGCGGGCCTTGAAGATCTCCAGCAAAGGAGATGATGTGAGTTATCATAGAAAATTGACATAGGGACAAAAGGTTGGTTGGTTGCATTAATTTATGTTAGCATGGATTTTTTTTATAACGTCCGAAATACATCTGAGAATATTTTCAATTGTTTATATCCTAAAATAATCCATGCTGTTAATCACAATTCTACTTTATGCTGCAACCTTAAAAGCCCTTTTCAGGCTGAGTTTCTCTTTCACAGTCCTCTTGAGATGGAAGGAGTGTAGGACTGTCATAAAAGACGATGGATCTGCCCCAGATTCAGACAGCAGAAGTCTCTTGGGCTTTGTTTTTCCCCAAACCAGTACTCAGCTCCTACCCACGTGTTTCATGTGAGTATTTTCAAGATTCTGCAAGTATCAGTCTTCTGAATTTGTATATTTACCCAAACATTTTCAGAATTCTTATATACGTTGTTGCTGGGTTTCCAGCACTTTGTAAAATCTTCCTGCACAATGTGGTCTAGGTGACCCTGCTTGAGCAGGGTAGTTGGACTAGATGATTTCCAGAGGTCCCTTACAACCTGTGATTCTGTGATTTTTGGTTATTAAATATAAATTAATTTAGAAATACTAATTAACCTAGGCATCTTATCTGAGAACTTCATGGGTCCTTTCCCCATACCAAATTCTAGAAAGAGATCAAATCCTATCACTTTCTGCTACTGCCATTCAGATGAAAACTTGGTACATCTCTTTAGAGTTACTCTGTTCAATACAATCAGGAAACAGAAAAAAAAAAAAAGAAAATAAAAGTGGAATCTATTATCTTTAGGTTGTTTGCATGCAGTATGTTGAAGTCCAAAATCTAGAGAAAAACAATCTCTTTCATTTTTCTTTTTTTCTTGTTTTTTTCCCTTTCTCCCTCTCTTCCTTTTTCTCCTCCTTCTCATTTCATTCTTCCTCTCTTCTTTGCTTTCTTCCTTTCTCCTCCTTCCTACCTTCCTACTTGCTTTTATTTTATATTTTTAATTTTTATTCTCTTGCCCTTTTACTCTTGCTCTTACTCCCTCACTGTCTGCTTGTTTGAACTTTGTCCTTTTCCTTTCCTCTTTCTTTCCTTCTCTTCCTCTGCCTCTCTTTCTTTCTCTCTCCCTTTCCCTTTCCCTCCCCCTTCATTCCTTTTTTTCTCCTCCTTTCCTTTCTTTTAATGCATGCATACGTGCATTCTTGCAAAGTTATATAAAATTATGAATATAAAGAACTAAATATAAATAAAAAATAATATATGACTTATATACAGTGTACAAATAACACGTCAGAGTATGTGAGTACATACAAGTTAACATGACATTTTATATTTGTGCATTTGATACTGAACATTTTTTTACTTTCTTTCTCTAACCAGGTACATGTGTATCATAAAATTTATTAATTCAAATTAAAATTCTTTTTGAGAAGACTGACTCATAAATGAAATACTGTATAAAACTAATAGCTTTAGTACCTAAAAGCCAATTGATTAATTTTACACAGAATATACTATGAATACCTCACAATCAAAAATTGACACTTTTCAAACCATATAAGATTTTTCTGCATATATTTGCTAGTACTCAATTCCACAATTGAATATCAATAATTTACTTCAAATTTGGATACTTATCTATTATCCTTTGGCATAAAAAAATTTAGCATTCTAAAGTCAGTAATTTTGTAGAATGGTTTGAAGCTTTAGATCCTTTTCTTGGGTTGGAAATGGAATGTGACACCACTTATGACGTATATATTCTAAACATTATATGCACATAGTAATTGAATGATTTCTTTCTATTTTGGGCACCAATCAGCTCTGAGTAACCTGAGAGTTTTATTGAAAATGACAGAAATGGTTGGAAAAATTGACTAATTCTTCTCTAAATTTTGACCCAAATTGTTTGTTGCACTTATATTCCATATTTTTATCTTAGTCACTGGATTCAGTAAGATTGAGACATTTTATAGATTAATAATCATCATAATAAAACAGAAAAACAGAAATAGTTCTTAAGTTATTAGAAATAGTCCCCCAATTCTTTCTTATTATTAAAACACTCTGAGGAAAAAAACAGATTTATAAATCTGTTAAGCATCTGGTAAGCAGAAAGGTTGTAAAACATTGCCATTGCGTATAGAAACATAAACTAAAATTGTACATTTTCCTTATTCCATATGAAGTGTATGGATGCAGTGTACTTTCTGTGATATTATTTTAGTTCTAAATACCTTTCAGAATAAATTTTAAAAGCGTGTACCTAAAATTATGTGCACAGTTTTGAGCATATATGTAAATAAACCCTTACTGAATACATATGTGCTCAACTTTTTCTTATAACTTTAAAGGTACTAACACAACTTGAGTTAGATTTTCTATTGATTTTTCTCAGTGGCTGCAAGTCAGCCTCTGAAAGGAGCAAAATGATTTTCATTTAGTGTACTGATATAATTTATAGAACAACCAAAATGGATTGTTAAAACTAGAAAAAAAATGTGAGCCTCAGATTTGAATGTGCTTTAACCTTCTGAGACATGTACGTAAAAATACAGCCAGTCACTTTGCAATCAATGAAGAGAAGTAGGATTACTCAGACAGCTCTTCTGTTCCAGAGTGAATTGAATATCCCACTCGAAGTGTCTGTCGAAAATTATGTTGGGAAAACCATGGTTGTGTTAGAAAGCTCTACTGGAGGGAAAAAAATATATATACTTTGTTTTTACATCATTTACATTAAATATTGGTTTGACTATTCTGAATAATGTAAATGTATTTCACATTAAACATGTAATAATAAAAAAGCAGCCATTATTGACAGACTTTAATAATTATCAAAGGTCTCTGTTCAGTGCAAAGCATCAAATTTAACACAGATATGCCTTGCGAATTTAAATGATCCAACATAAGCCTAGCATTTTGGGTTGAGGAAAGAGGATGTAGTCACTGATGATTCAGAAATGGAGGAATCTTCTTCTGCTTTTGGAAACCATTATTTTAAATTCTTCTGCAGTGTGCAGCAACTAGACCTATAGAGACCTTTCTCAGCTTAGAAAGCACTTTATAAAATGACCTGACAGGTCCCAGAAGAACCTGTCCCAAGGAAAGACTGCAAAAGGATTAGTTCAGCTCAAGGGAGAAGGTTGCCACGGAATGTAAGGAATACCTAATGCTCCCATCTGCATCTGTCAGTATTAAAATATTTTCTCTCCTGAAACACAACATATGTCTGTGGCAGAATGTGTGCATATGCTTTGCTTGAGGCACAGACCCTGACTCCAGGAGCAGCTTTGCTTCTTTGAGGATTGTAGGATTAGATCTACGACTGGAGGCATTTCCCCATCCCCTCATCTCCCTCTCCCTCCACCTCTTCAACCTTTTGTTTATTTATTTATTTATTTTCAGTTCCAAAGAGTTAAAAGTTTGGAGCATTTCATATAGAAGGAGAGGCCGTGAGAGCTGTGACTGTTTAGTTCAGGCAAGATAAGGCTCAGGAGGATCTTGACATTGTGTGTAAATACCTGATGGGAAGTAAAGAGCATGGAGCCAGAGTTTTCTCAGTCATATCCAAGGACAAAATGAGAGTCAGTAGGCACAAACCGAAACACAAGAAATTCCTTTTAAAAATAAGAAAAAAAAATATTCTGTTGGTGATCAAACACTAGAGTAGGTTGCTCAGAGAGATTGTGTAGCCTCTATAATTGGAGATGTTCAGAACCCAACTGGACACAGCCCTGAGCAGCCTGCTGTAGCTGACCCTGCTCTGAGCAGCATCCTACTATAGGGGACCCTGCTCTGAGCAGGAGATAGAGCGAGCCAATCTGCAGAGGTCCTTACCTACTTCAACAGTTCTGTGAGTCTAAGCTGCCCAAGCTTAATTTACTTTCCTACAACATTTTTCTTTGTTTTAGGGTCATATTAGCTCTGAGTGGTCAAGATCAAAAGTCTACAAAAACTATTGCTACTTAGTAAGAGAAAGGAGTGAAATTAAAGCCATCCTCAGAGAGGAGTAACCAACCAATCTGGAACCTGTAATTCCAATGAGGAAGATGAGAGTGAGGGAGCCAGTAAATGCAACTACTATTGGTACTAGGGGACCAGATGATCAAGAAACTTACCCAAGGGAGAAGGAAACCAACAGCAGGAGAGGAGATTTAGGGATAAAGATGTTGGAGAAGGAAGTACAGGAGAAACTACAAGAGAAAAGGAACACAACAGAAAAGAATATGACTAAGTAAAGTAATAAAGTAATAAATATAACAAGCTTGTTTTCAAAGAGAAAAAACATTCATTAAGGGTATATTAAGCCATGCTTATTAGAGCACGCCTCCATAAAAGATGCAGCAGAAAGACAACACAGATTAAGGTCTCTTCCTAGAGATGCCACCAGCATCTGATGATTCAATAAAACTATCTTAAAATTGAGAACTTTCAGGAAATTCCCATTCTTAAGGAATTTAAAATAGAACTTAGTGGAGATTAGCAACAGGTACATATCATAAATAATGGAAATACTCTGCAAAGTACACTGAGCTTCAAAAGATTGGTGTATGCTCACGTCCTTATTCAATGAAACTCTGAACTTGAATGTCGTTCATTCCACTGTGAAGTAGGTATCTGTCTTATTTGTAAGGAGAAGCAGGAAAGATAATTTGATGATTCTAGATATTATTCCTGTCTAAGCTTTTCTAAACTGTATGTAACTTCGATGAACTCAATCTATGTGGCGTAACAGAAGTTCATTATGTGCATAACACTGAAAAGATTGATAAGTTTTGCCATAATGAATTGGTTTGTAACCATTTTGCTTAGAAGTTGTTCTCTGCTCTAGAAGCTAACTGACATTTAATGACAATGTGTCCACATGCCTAAATTAATCCCTAGAGCAATTTACTTACTGCATGTGAGAAATAGTTCACTGCTGATGCTATCCATTTGAACTGTTACCAAATATTTTTTCAAGAGAATACTAGCTAGAAAGAGTCAAAACTATGCCAAGAGAACTGCTAACAATTAATCAACGTGGATGAATGTAGGCCAGTATTTGAGACCATTTTTTAATATAGAAGTCACCTCTGGGTATTCCTACAGCAACAAATTAATTATAGCGAGGGTCTGAGGTCAGTAGTGGACTCCCAACCAGCCCAGTGCTTCTAAGCTCACTACCTGTGTCTAGCTTTCCTGCCACCCTCCACCCCTAGCAGCTTGTCCCTGGGAAAATTCATACTGAGGGACCCAGCCTTAAGCATTGTGAGTTTGAGCCAGCCTGATACTTGGCCTCAGAATCAGGGTCAGTCCCTGGCCTCTCTCACATGTAAGTATATGCATAGTCTAAGTACCTAAAACAGATTAATAAATTAGGTTGCTTGCTTTAGCGCATTAGTTCTCATTTCTGCCTACTCTCCCATTCGGTGAATACTTCAAAGAGTCAAGTAGGTATTTATCATTTCTTACAGTTTAAAGCTTTAAGCAGTCCAACCACAATTTTTCTTCTGAAGATGGATAGATTTCTTAGAGAATATAAACAAATAACTGGAGGTCTGATGAAGTTCCCAATTAAAACAGAGATTCATTCTTAAACCCCTCATGAAAATGACTTTTTAAAAAATCTATCCTATTGACAAGAGTAGTAGAAGAAATACAGGTGTAAATGATCTGTACTTTATATATCAAATAAACTTCACCAAGAAAGAGAAATAGAACTCTCTAATTCCGTATGAACATAATTTTTATTAACAGCAATACCACTTCAGTGCAGTAAAATGCAATGAGATAAAGTTTAAGATGGGGTGCTTCCTGTATTCAGCCCATTTAAAATTATTTTTCCTTACAAAATAGGAAAAAAGATATATGTACTTTTTGTGCTTCTTAGGAGTATATGAATATATTGCTGCTGCATTGGAAGGACAGTGATGCCTGATATATTCTGAAACTGATGCCAAGATCATTACGCTCAATTTATCTAAAATATTATTTGAGATCTCTGTATGTCCTGATCTCTCATTACTGAACTGACAGATAGACAAAGTAAAATGGTATAAAAGTTAGGCTGCTCAGTGGTGATAGCAGTACTGAAGGGTGGGAGCCAGAAGAAGATAAGAAAAGGTATAAGTAAACAACAGAGATTAGCTTCCAATGCTATCTGGAGATATGTTTAATAGATAATGATGGTGCTGTCTCACCACTATGTCTATTTAAGGACATTATCGTGTGCCTGTGTATAAGTTAAGAAGTAAAAGCTTTCCTTGACACACATAACTTTCCACTTCTCAGCTCAAAGGCAGGCCAGTGTAGAGCTAGAAGTACTACCTCTGAAAAGGAGAGTTTCACAGATTTTAGAAATTTATCATGAAGAGGGAACAGAGAAATAGATGAAAATATTTTCAGTTGGTGACTGTTTCCTTTACCTTGGAGTGGTAACAGCTGCTATTTATTCAAGGACTACAGAAGTCTAAATTCAGGGGATGTGGTACAAAGTCTTGATATCTGTAACTGGATTTTTGAAAGAAAGATCTTTCAGATCTCATGGAATGTTTCTCCTAATGTGTTTCCTTGTATCAAAAATCACTGTCCTTGAATAAATGAAGGATAACTCTTGTTGCTAGGGCTAGAACAAAGCTATTAATTTGTTAAGCAGACAAATAGTGGCCACAGAGTATGAAGGATTCTGCGTGCTCGGACAAACTTTCCCTGACAAATCTTACCACGCTGCTGCAGCATGGAGCTCATTCAAAGACCTCCATGGCAAGAGCTCTAATGCCGGGTGATGGAGGCTCCGGTCAGAGAGAGTGTGGCCCCGCACAGCGTCACCAGGTATTCACCTGCCAGAGATCTCAAGTATTGGCTTCTTGTTCCAGCATCACACAAAAACCAATAACTAAGACCACTGTTTTCCTCTACTTCGGTCGTGCTAGGTGATGGTGTTTCTACATGTTGGGTCCATTCGTTACTAGAACCAGAAAGAGGAGGGGTGAGGCCATTGCTTAATAACTTGCATTGGGTTTCTCAAACTATGTGCAAAGGTATAACAATATGTTCTTGCTAAAACCATGTTCTTTTTTGTATTTTTTTCTTTTTTTCAGATTAGTAGTGTTGTTTAATAGCAATAAGACTTTTTAAGGTGACTTTTAAAAGCTCTGGCCTAAACAAAGCAAATATATATATATATATACATATATGTATATATATATATTCCTTTTCTTGCTGAAACAAACACACAGAACTCGTTGGGTGCAAATACATACTATTTCAGCTCAGCTCAGAAGTGTGCTTTTAAACAGAATATCTTCTGTCATTGATCACATTTGCTACATTTTCATTCACATTATGAAATGATGACAGAACATAGACCATTTTTCTATTTTTTTCTTTTGGACAAAAATAAACTGCAAAATGTGCTCCTGGAGCACAAAGAACATGCTCTAGCCACTAATGGATGTTTGACTCAACAGGAGTCAAACTAGAGATTACCTGAGAAAAACTCCTGAAATACACATTGTGTGGATGCTGACTCCTCAGCATAAGCTATTTCGTTCTATAGATCCACTGTTATTCCTCCCCATCTTTGCTAGTGAAGATACATAATTTTTCTTTTCTTCTCTGTGCTATTGTCTCTCATATTACCTTACTAATATTGTTTTCTCTTTTCTAATATTGTGGAGTATGTTTGATCTAGTATTTGCAAAGATGGAGAAATCAGGGCAAACCAGAAAGCTGGGAAACCAAACTGAACCAAACCAAACCAAACCAAACCAAACCACAATGTTGCCCAATATCTGGTAGTTACTGGTTATTTCCCAGTTTCTTTAACCTAGAATTCAGCTTGTTTTTTTTTTTTTCCCCCATATCTTGAAGTCTTGAATTCACAATTTTGACTGAAAAAAGCTCATTTTAACTGAAAACTTTGTTTCAACCTCCATTAGAGAATACACCAACAGTTGTTGAGGTTTTTTTAAAAAGTCTTTGCACTGAAGAACCAAGAAACTTCCCTATAAGAAGAAGCTTTAATAAAATGGATTTGGATCTAAAACTATGTACAAGTTTTTCTGAAAATTATATAATAAAGTCTACATAGAAGGATGAAAATACACTAAAGAATATCTTATATATATCTGTAAGTGATCTGATTACTTCTGTATACAAACTAAATAAAGACTTGTTAAAACTGAGACTGGACCTTGTACAGCCTTCTACAATTCAGTGTGAAAGATGATAGTTATGTGAAGAGTTTCAAAATCAGAGACAGAAGTAGGTCAGAAATGAGAACAAATTAAGTAATATGCTGGTAGTTCTCAGCTGCCGTTTGATACTAGTGCTATAATTTAGAGACTATTTCTAGCAGCCTAGCATATGACGTGATATATAAAAAAGGAGACATAAGAGCATACTATAATATACATATAGTCTTTTAAGTTAGTAATTGTGATGACAACAGCAATAGCAACATAGCAGGTCATTACAAACATATGTTCTAAAATTCATCTGTGCATGATGATTTATAAAGTCTTGGGATAATACTTTCCAAAACAGTTGAAATCTTATATGAAAGTATCTTAAACTTCACCTCTACTGTTTAAATATATATGTTGATATTTTTTATTTCATTTTTAATAAAGTTTAGGCATCACAAAGACTTTTGAAAGATCCCCTCAGCATTTCCTAGTATCTTCCAATGCCCATATTCTTTTAAGAATACTTCTTATTAGCCCAAGCCTAAAGAATATTAAAATGAGTTTGCAGTACAACAATCTTGGTTTGATATTTCTATATAAGCAATCACAATAGCTCTTTTGCAGTTTTTTTCCTTATCTGCTTAACTCACCCCAGCTTGTACATTGATCTACTAAGAATACAAATTATTTTTTGTGAGTGTCCCCATCTTACTCAAAGTCAGTAAGATTTAAGCATAAACAGTCTTCCACAGGAAAGCTGGCATATTTTTTGCCACAGTCAAATTAGCCAGACATGAACCACTGCCATGCAAAAGCCATTTAGTTGTATTAGGATAGAAATATATTAGCATGACATCTAGCACGGTCTAAAGTATCTTTCCTCTCTTGTCTAGGAGCAAGCATTTTAGTTAGGCCACAGTGCAAGGCAATCTGTGGTTTCATTATTTCTACCAGCTTACATTCAGCTGGCTAAATAACCACAGTCAAAATTAGCATATATCTGCCTGTAAATGACAAAGCTATATCCTAAGCCATGTAGATGTTATTCAGAGTAGTGAGAATTCAAAAATACATTGAATATATAGTTTTTCTTTCTGAAAAAAAATATATAATCAGTATTCAAACCTCAGTTTGAATTAAGTTTAAACTGAATTCCAAGCATTTAAGAATCCCTTACAAGTACATATAGTCTTAGGAGTTAAAAAATATATATATATTTGAATTCCAATCTTAATTTTAGATTTAAAGGGCCATAGCTATCATAATTTTTAGAAAACTAGAATTTAATGTGGAATGGTGTAAAATGCTAGCCAGTGTCATTTTGTGCAGTGAGACTGAAATAAAGCAAATAATTAAATGGTTGTGAAGTTGAGTGGTAGTCTGAAGCAGAGTAAAGATAGTATAGATAGTAAAGATAGTAGATACAGAGGTATCTGTCTATTTACTCCTGCAAAATATTGCCTTAGTCAAGGAAAAGAGAACCAAATACATAGTATTCTGGTCACTGTTCTTTGACTGCTAGGTAGCTTTTTATCTTAACCCTTACAAAATGAAATTTCGGCTCACTTTCCTTAGAGCAACCTCTTACTGCCTAATCATTTCTTAGTTCTTCAGCTTGGTTTTGTCCTTTAAAAGACCTCTCTTAACAATCTATGATCTTAAATGACCTGTTATTGTCGAAGCTTGATTCTTCTCTCCCATATTTTAAAATAGACATTGTGTAATCGATTGCTACAGATTGCACCAAACTCATCTCTAACTATTAAAGACCAGAATCTCCACGAGAAGAGAAGAGAATGCTCCCCTGAACTCAATAAAACTGTACTGATCTACATCATCTAAGGAAGTGATCTGACTGCTTCATTTATTTGATATTTTTCTCACTATGCAAAGTCAGCATTCTCTGACTTTGAACAATATTTGGAACTCAGCAACATAAAAACCAAGGATGACAGTGCAGCATTCTTTTTTAATAGAGTTGGAAATGTAGTAGGTAACAGAACTTTTTAAATTATAACAAATTAGTTGAATTTGACTGAGCATCAAGCTACAAATTGTATGAGCTGGAAACACAACATATCGAATCTTTGTCAGAAGATTTTTTTGCAGTTATGCAAATAGTTAGCTCTGGATGAGAAATTTTTTTCTTAATTCTATCCAATGTTATAATACAATCAGAATAGAGCACTCTTCTTGCAAATGAAAGAATATCTCATTTCTCCAGCTGAAACAAAACCATCCTTTATCATGTGTTGTGGTATGAAGCCTATCTCAAAGCCTTGACTATATTTACCCAGCTCTGACTAGATTAGTCTAGAATGAGATGAAAAACAGACAAAATTTGTTATGCAACTGTTGGTAACTTCACAAGTTTGTAACACTTTTGAGGCAGGTGACCAGAGGGTAATAGAAATCACAGTAATAACTGTTAATTGGCCTTAGAGATGGAGAGAAGTCAAAGAGATTGACCCGGGTCTGCATGATAATGAGGCTACTGGTGGCTTATGCTGCAGTCTAATGTAGAAAGCAAATGGATGGCCTTGGCAACAGCCACTCAGGGGAAACCATCCACTGATATCTGACAGTGTCCAAAGTAGATCCCTTCTGTCATGGGGCTAGGCTGCCAGGCAGGACTCAGGCATGCAAGCAGTTGAGGTGAATGTCCTGATCCCCCTGTGTCCATGGTCTGGTCTAAACTGAACTAGAGGGGCTAGGTCTTGATTTGAGTAAGAGAGCAGTATATGCATCGTAGAATAGAAATCCTAGAGTAGAAATTGATACCTTCATATGATGCCCATCATGCTAAGAAGGAAAATTTTATAATATATGTCACTGAGTGATGAGGTCTGTTCTTGCACCTCAGTCTTATATAATCTATTGATTAATGCACTGTAAATACATCTCTACAGGTGAACTACTGAGATAGTGAACTTGTTAAGGGCTTTGCTTGGGATCTGAAGTTATTTAATTTAAGTAGGAGTAGTTCATGAATTTAGTGCTGGAGGTCTCTGGTAGTGGGATGCACAGGTCATCTTGCACAAAGAAATTAAAGCTGACCTACATTTACATTACTCCTGCAACCTGATGAGTGAGTGGAAATTTAAGTAGCTAACTTCTGAGACATACAATTTCATTCTGAGACATTTCATAGTTGAGGGAAATTAAGCACCAAGAATTAATAGGAAGGACTGCTACTGAGAAAAATGGTATTGTTACCTCCGGGTTTTGATCTCTCCATCATGATGCAGAAGAAAATCCTACAAAAAATGAGCTATTGAAATAAGTGTCTCTGCATCATAGCTTTAACTAACCCTTCCATGTTCCTAAAGAGATAATTGCTTGTCTTTCCCTGCTCCAGTGGGTCTGACGAACTCTGCCTCTCTGAGTGACAATGATTTTCTTCTTTTTAAATTTGCCAATAAACCACCATAATTAAGATACACTCAGCATAAGCGTTTTCAGTGTGTACCTAGCTTGAAGTCTGTACCTTATGTTTCAGTCCCAAAGAAGGCCTTATATGCTGCAAAACTCTTCAGTCTTTTTTTCCAGTTGTTTCTTTCTAGTAGAAAAAAAATAAAAAAAAAAAAAAACAAAAATATCCTTTCACTACATCCTTGCTTAATTCATGTAAAACAAAGAAGGATATATCTTAAATTTGAAAATTTGAAAGAGCCAATAACGAGTATACTATAAAATAAGTATGTTGTGGAGCTAACATTTACAATTAGCAAATCGTTCTCATACTGGCTCAGTTAGTCCAATGTGCTCCATGCCTGGCAGCAGAATGTGTTAAAGAATTCTTTGGCAGCTCTGTGGGTCATATGATCACAACAGGGTGATAAAACTCAGGAATAAGAATTACTGATCTTATAGGAATCGTATTTGGAAGAGTATCCCTCCGTACTTTGAATAAATGTTCATGTCAAAAGTATCCAGAATGCTGACTAGACAGGTTGAAATACGAAGTTCTTTTAGATTACAAATATTTCAGATATTGTTTAAGACTTTGCCTGTATTATTATTTTTTTTTTTTTCTCATGCAATGAATAAAAACTAGATGTACTTTGGAAGCTGCAAATATGTAAGACACAAAATCTCATTTTATCATTGGTTTGGAAGAAAATATTAAATTGAAGGCTATGTACCAGAAAGATTTAAAATTGGTTCAGTTAGAGACAGAGTAGATTCTGACTCCAGCCATGCTGAAGTTATCGTATGGGAGAAAAAACACAAAATAGAAATGTAGAGAAATTCTATCAGTGTGCAGTCGCTGACCAAGAGATGAATGAACTACAAAATTGAACAAGCCTACTGAGGCATCTTTGAGAAAAAGCTGTTTGAAAGCAATTTTGTTTGTCCCAAGTTTCTGACAAAGTAAAAATAGAACATTCACATAAAAATGAAGGACCTGTTTTAGAATAGCAGTATTCACTGTTCAGTCTTTTTACATCTATTACAGTAAAGTGCTTAATAAAAGAAGAATGGTTGGAGGCAGGAAAAGAGCAGAACAAGTAAATATACGCTTGCTAGAAGGATAAGAACCTAGTTAAGTGGGAACAAGGAGGAGCCTAGAAGAAAAGCCATATATGTTGGAAGAGACTGTGCAAGAAGTATGGAATAGGAAAAACAACAGCAGCTACTACTATAGCAATAAAAGAAGTAAGGAAACAAGTGGTGAAAGGTGTGAGCAGGAAAATATGTAAGAAGAAAGATTTCTGAAGATACCAGAAGCAAATATTAATCCTCACTTTTTGCTGGCAG
Source organism: Rhea pennata (assembly GCF_028389875.1). Taxonomy (NCBI): domain Eukaryota; kingdom Metazoa; phylum Chordata; class Aves; order Rheiformes; family Rheidae; genus Rhea; species Rhea pennata. The sequence goes on from NC_084663.1 coordinate 166,264,885, forward strand.
GACAATAAAAAGGAACCAAGATCATTGCTAATGTCCATTCTTATATGGATGTAGCAAAATACAGAGGTTTTTGTTTGTTTGTTTATTTGATTGTGTTTCTTTTTGTTTTAATCTAAGAAATGACTAATTGAAAGATAATGACAAGTGGCTAGTGGCTAAAGCCTGGAAAAGGCGCTATGTGGATAAGGTGATACGGATACAAGCACTCATGACAAAAAACTGGTACTTCCATGTGCTGGTTTCTTCAAAACCATCCACTCCCTTTCACAACTCTCTCCACTTGTTTGCAGCACAAGTCTATAGCATGCACAGAATCAATGGAGCCTGTTTAGACAACTGTAATGTCAGCTTTGTACTGAACTTGAAAAGCACCATAAAGTGAAGTTAAAACACCAAATCCGGCTGCAAGCAAACAAAATAATCAGCAAGGATTTAAGAAGGCTGATTAATCTGCCTGATAGTCTTTCTGCAATGGGATGACTGGCTTGGTGAATGAGGAGAGAATTGTGGATGTTGCTTACTTTGACTTTAGTAAGGCTTTTGACACTATCTCCAATAACTTCCATGCTCAAAATGATGAAGTGTAAGATAGATAGTTGGACTGAAAACTGACTGAACTACCGAACTACTAGCCTCAGAGGGTTGTGATCAGCAGCACAAAGTCCATCTGGAGGCCATTCACTAGCGATGTCCCCCAGAGGCTGATATTGGGGTCAATACTGTTTAACAACCTCATTAATGACCTGGCTGATGGGACTGAAGGCATCCTCAGAAAATTCATGGATGATACAAAACTGGGAGGACTGGCTGACATGCCAGATGGTTGTGCTGCCATTCAGAGGGACTTTGACAGCCTGGAGAAATGGGCAGAGAGGAACCTCTTTGAGTTCAACAAAGAGAATTGCAAAGTCTTGCACCTGGAGAAGAATTCCTCATGCACCAGGACAGGTTGGGGGCCACCCAACTGGAGAGCAGCTTTGCAGAGAATGACCTGGGGATTCTGGTGGACAACAAGTAGAACACGAGTCAGCAATGTGCCCTCATGGCAAAAGAAACACAACGGTATCCTGGTCTGCATTAAGAAGAGTGTTACCAGCAAGATGAGGCAGTGAGGCATCTGCTCAACACTGATGAGGTCACATCTGGAGTACTGTGTCCAAATCTGGGCTCCCCAGTGCAGGAGAGATACCTTCACAGTGGAGCAAATCCAGTAAAGAGCCACAAAGATGAAAAGGGGATGGAACATCTCTCATACGAGAAGAGGCTGAGAAAACTAGGACTGTTCAGCCTGGAGAAGAGAAGGCTGCATGTGCTGTGCAGTTGCTACGTGTTGTTATGTGGGTGCTGTCTGTCATAGAGATGCTTATTGAGTAAACATGAATCTTTTTATGCTGGCTCATTTTCAGTTACTGGCAGACTGAAATGCATCTTGTATTTTTCTAATATTTTATGAGACTATCTGTGATGGTGGTGTTTTCAGGGATATGTATCATTTCTTTTTTCTACTCAGCATTTCATTTGTGTTGCTACCATAATAAAAACAGAAAGAATAGCCAAAAATATATTTGTTTTTAGATTATCAGAGAAACAAAACAAACCACAAAATCAAAAGGCTTCAGGATGAAGATCCCATAGCCAGTAAGTTCTACCTCAAAGATATTAGTGAAATACACAGTAACATATTGACAAGACCATAATTCATTCTGAATGTTGCTTTCCTTTTCCATTTGAAATTCTGCTCGAAACCCCTAAGAGTCAGCTTTTCCCGGTTAGATAGTGTATTGACAACTTGCATTCATTTTAACTGTCTCTATGATAAACAATAATAGGTAATGTACACAAAAAGCATTTGTATGATTAAATTGTTAGCAGAGTCCCTAACATCATTTTGGCCTGAACACACTAGTGTTCTTCCAAGCAATTCCCTGGTGTGGCTCAGGAGATAGTATGGGCCAAGGTTGATTCCAGTAGATAATTTGTACTGATCATACTCTTTCAAATGGACACAATCCCATGCTTGTTGGTAACAGTGCCAGAGAACAGTCTGAAGTATAAACATAGCCTTTAGCATTATCACATTACTCCACAATGTCTCCTTCAGCTCAATGCAGTATATAAATCTATATCCCCCCCCCGCAAAAAAAAAAAAAAAAAAAAAAAAAAAAATACAGGCTGAAAACATGCTGAAATAGTTTTTGATCTGGACATAGCAGGAAAGAGACCACATTCTGTCCGTACCCTGAATCTGATGAATATCTGGGAGGGCTGCGTTGAGACCTGACTGTGCAGGGCAATATGTGTGGAGAGGATGACATTTTAATGAGTGCAGGTGTGTCACACAACATGGGAGTACACATGTCATATACCAGTGCAGTTGGGAAAAGTTTAAAGACATTTAGCTCTCCCTGGTCATTCTGCACCTTCCTAAGTGTACAAAAGATGGTTGATCTTCTACTGTTCCCTTACTGGTGGTATCATGAACATGGCATTAGATTCTAGCTCCTGGGAATATACTTTTCTTCCAGGGGTTGGATTCAAATATAAAAATGATTATCAAATGGGAGCGTAACAGAATAATTGAATTATTTTTCAATTATGATAAGATAGGTGAGGACAAAGTTATATAGAAAAATGTTCACATCAAGAAGAATGTTAAAAAGAAAGGCTGTATTGAAGGATGAAATTTTTGGCCCAGTGAAATGAATAGGGATTTTATGATAGATTTCAGTAATTGCATGCTTCCACTCAGACTGTGTTGTCCTACAGTATAAGGAAGGGGACTTTGCTGTGTGCTGATGACTCTTCTATCCCTAGTATGAAGAACATATTTTTATTCTTGTATGTTAAACTAAATCTATATGTATATATTTCATAGAAAAAAAACACATACACTGTTTAAAATAACATCTTAACCGAAACAACACTATAAGTACCACAATAAACTTCATAAATCTGTGGCAGTTTTTCTGTGTTGCAAATCAGTAAGACTGACTTGCAAATCTCCTGACATATAACTGCTGGCAGATGATCCTCCCTTATCCTTCTATTAACATGTTTCATTGCTTTAATGAAGATAACTTCTAGCATCAAATTACCTAATATGGCACATTTTTCCCCACTCCTCAATCTCAATGGCGTTGTAAAATTCTGACAGAACATTGTGGCTTAGATATGTTGGAAGAGATACTTGCACAAAAAAAAAAAAAAAAACCCTCAACTTACAGTGTATTGGAATAGTGTGATTAATCATAATTCACTGTATTGTTTTATGTATAATGTCAAATTACCAGATTCAGTTAAATGCCATGACCACCTACCCTGGAGATACTGACAATTGAAATAGTGAGGATGCTAAGAGAGGCTCAGTGAAATAAACAGCTATTTATTTCTCCTACAGCAATTATAATTGAATTTTAAGTATAAAAATGAAGAAACGTTTCCAAGACATCAAATGGAAAAATACTTTTCAGCAAAGCAAGAAAGGATCTAGAGATATCTTTTCTAGCTTCCATGTTTTGTCACTTTCTTGGCAGTAAACTTCTAGAACAGTTTACCTTAGAGGCATTTGATTTTTTTATATATATATATAATTATTTATTTAACTTTCTACTATGTCACAAAGAGAGGAGAATTTTAGAAAAGGAAATAATGAATACTACAGCTGGAATATTACTTAAGTCTCTCCAGGGGATTATGAATGAAGCTACTATATACCTACTGTGCTTGTTATTTTAAGATTTCATGCATTTCATTCCTCCGGCTTCTACATTTTCAGAACTCAGCCCTGATACAAACCAATCTTCTAAATGTGACATCCCTGTCTTCTTTTGTTAGGTGTGCACATTTTAAACTATTTCAAAGAAAGATTCCTTTTACACTGAGCTCACTAAGTATGGTGAAGCTTGGAAAGACTTTAGATGCTGACGGCAATAAAAGCAGTGAAGCAGAAAGTGACTGTCACTCTGGTTAAAGCAATACATGAAACTTGGTATCCCACAATATCCTAATTATTATTTATGCAACCCCATAGGTGTATGTGGCATGTTATAGGTAAATAGAAATGACAGGTAACATTAGCAACACATAAAGTATCTAACTAGAAAGCAGAATGCCATCATCTGTGTCACCAGGTACCAACAAAAGATCCTAATGACCCAGTTCTACAGCTCTATTCTTCACTATCTGTTGAAATCAATCACAGCTTGGTAGGCAAAACAGCTAAAGAGCAGTCATAATTACTAGTAGGGGTAGAGTTTTCATTACTTTTTTCTTTTTTTTTTTTTTTTTTTTTTTTGAGTTCTCCAATATGCCTTAAAGATTGCGTTGAATAGTCACTCTCCTCTTCATAGCAGGGCTGTCTCTATCTCCCTCCTTATCTGGAGACAGTGGCTTTGGTCTTCCAGACTGAGGAAGACCCCAAGTGCAAGTCTCCTACTTTCTGAGCAAATGCTTACAAAACTAAGCACTGTTTTACTTGTAAAAGGTGGACAAAAGTATCTGGTAACATTCTGAAAAGAAAGCATTTCTTATGGCATTTAAGGAGTGTGCCTTGCTCCTCTTTCTGCTTTCCTTACTGGAGAGTCTGAAAGAAGAAGTTAAGGAAGGTTCCCATTAGACTTTGAAATTTTCTCCATTTAATTTCTTGATCTTGGTTTACACGCAAGCAATACCTTATTTAATTGGACTTTACTTTAATTAGAAAACAGGTAACCCAAAGATCTGTGTCTAGTCAAACAAAAGAGTGTTGGAAGCACTGCTAAATCGTCTTCAGTTTCTTCTTTTCATTTTGGGCTAAATATTAATGACTTACTGAATTTCTTATTTGGATCTGTCTCTAGATAAAACAGATAACTATGATTGGAAAATATATGTCTGTACTTAAGTTTGTTTTTTTATAGCTGTATGTGCGCACACACATACATGTATCATAGAACTGATTTCTGATTTAACTCTGTTTATGTTGAGACATATTGATAACATATTAATTGTGCATTTTTTTAATCCCTTTTAAAACATATGTCAAAGATTAGATTTCATTCTTAAAGGACTCAGATGATTTCTTTTTATGTCGGATATAGAAGTGACACTTCCACAAAATTTTTTTTACAGTTCCAAAGCATGACTATGTGAAGACTCTTCTTTTAGGAAGGACATTAAATGCATAATGCATGATGAGCTTTTACAAGAGAAATCCCTTTTTCTTACTAGAATTGTTGCAAAATGTCACGGTTGTGCAATATTCATAATAGAAGAAAAATAACTTTTGTTCTTGGTAATGCACGTAAAACTTTTGTTGAAGTTGCATGAGTGAACTGAAAGAATAAAGGTTAAGTTGATATCCCTTAAGAAGGACAAAACTGTATAGGTGAAATGAATACTAGTATTTGTTGTTTTTGCTTAGGTAGTGATTAATTTGAGCTGTGTCTGACAATTAGATTTGTCCTGAATTTCTTGTAAAATGCTGACACTACAGGACTATAAGAAACGTTTGATTGGATATGGAGCTCAGAAAAAGCTTACTTTTACTTTTAAAATGTTCAGCTTGCCCTAGTTTCTGTCTCTTTCTTTTGTTTTCTATTTATTTGTCTGCATATTTTTACCTAAAACATATTGATTAACTTTTTATCAAAGAAAAGAAATCCATTCTCACTCCAGGAATTACAGGGACAAAGAAAAGTTAGAAGTTTCTGTTGGCTAGTTTTTGTTCTTCTCCTCTCCTTAACCTAAAGAAAGTGTTTTAAGTAGTTATTTTCCTTCTAAGTGAGTATTTGCAAAAGAATGTTTGTGGATTGGGCTTTCCAAAGAAAATAACTTCTTCTGATTAAACAGTTTAATGTTTCAGGTCTCTTCATGCCTTCATAGTATCCCTCAGCTTTTGCTTACTTATAAACTAATAGACACACAGACGATAAACACAGCCTCCACTCTTAACCAAAAGCTGTGAAAACTTTTGGTAGCCAAATGAAGTTAGTTAAAAAAAAAAAAAAAAAAAAAAAAAAAAAAAAAAAAAAAGTTATAGTTGTGAAATGATAAAAGCACAACAACACTGATCACTATGAATTGCTAATGTTGACTCAGAAAGCTTTTACCTAATCAATCACTGTCTCCAGCTCAGTGCTGAGAAATAGGCAACTTTGCTGAAAACACACATACCCTATACATATTCAAATATTTTTCCTCAGTGCTTTTGATAATAATCACTAGATATAAGTGGGAAATAAATCACTGTGGCAGACTTATGAAATGCAAAATCAGGACACAATCAAACACTAATTTTGAGAAAAAGAAAATCTGAGACAATTTTTTGACTATTTTTTAAGTACATGTAGATTTTACTAAGAACAAAATTCAAAGTCTAAAAGGCAGAAGACATTGGGTATACAGTGACATTTACTTCAAAAGGCGTGTTAAACTAAACTTACCCACTCACACCTTTTTCTCAGGGTTAATAAAACAGTATGAATAATATAAATATTATGATACCATTTCATTTATCCAAATCCCAAAAGAAAGTTACGAGGCTCCAAAAATATTGCACCTATTCAATTTTCTTAATTTTAGTTGATTAACAGAGACGTCTAATTTAGGAGTTAAGCAGCCATAGAATATTCCTACAGAATGAAGTAATTCAGCATTTATTGGGAGCAATGATGGGGGAAGAAAAAAGTTCATTCTCAAAACTGAAGTGTTTCTGTGGGGGGTTGTTAATTTGAGTGGATTATCTTGCCCTAAATTTCTGTAATTTATTTGGCAATTTAACAAATAATCTTTCTGAATGTCTACAGGATCCTTGAAATGTGGCCTGACCTAGCCTGTAGATTTCAAAACATCAATATTTAGATAATATCTAAACTTAGATTACATCTAATCTTAAAGGGAAATTTAGTCACTTGTCATCTGTTGTTTCATACTTTGCTTTCTTTATACAGATTTAGCACATTTACCTTGTAACTATTGAAAAATCTAAGAAGTTGAAATCTGAACAGCTAATGATAAGAGTTTGCTGAGATGTAGCATCTTTTCCTCCAAAAATTGCTTTTTAAAGACATACATATAAAATACTAACATTGTCAAATGTGTTATTTTAAGAATACTTTAAAATTATTTTAATAATAGGCCTCTTGTGTAAAAAATATATAGTTATATTACTCATTTTTGTTGATCTGTAGATGGGATTCCTACAAACAACATATTCAATAGCAATTTCATACTGACAATACTGTAAGTGAAAAAAAAATAATATAAATAGGAAATATGTGATTTGAGGCTTTCTAAGTTTAGACAAATTGATAGTGAGTCATCATACAATGACTGAATATTTTCAGAAAAAGCACTGAATTGTTTCTTATTGAATTAATATTTTTATTATTTAGGCAGTTTGAGGCCTGTTGATACAAAATGCTTTTACAGTCTTGCATAGCTAGCTCCTTACATTGCAGATATCATGGCATAGTCTCAATGAAAATATCAATTTTTACAACTATATACAAATTTCTTCGAACTGTATTTACATTTCAAAAATTAGTATACTAGAATTTCCTGTTTTTTTCTGAAACAGTCAGTGATAATTACCTCATTTCAAGTTCATTTGTGGTTATATAGTTTCTCTGGTTCTAAAAATGTCTATCAATAACCTCTCACAAGCAATTCTAGTTGGTTTTGAAAGCCTTAGTAAAATTTACTCACTTGCCTTTAAATACTATAAAATTTGAATGCATAAAACATTCAAAACTCCACTATGTTTTTAAGATGGAAAAATAAACTGGAAAAGAAAAATCGTTCTCCAGAAAAAAAAAAAAATCTTGAATTCATAAAGGAGCTCTCATGCTTATTTTGAAAATACGTACATAAAAACATGAATAAAACATGAATAAAATTGAAGTCATATGCGAACTCTCTCTCAAAAAAAGTCTCCTGTGTCTAGATCAGTAAGATTGCCCAAAGACTCCTCATCAGTTACCTGGGAGAAATATCAAAGTTTGCATGTGGCATAACGCTAGATGTGCCATTCTCCACCGTTATGCGGTTAAGTCAGTATCACCAGAACAAAGAAATGGGTAGGATTTTAAATGTATCTCATCATCTTTTGCTTACTGCCCTTTGGGATCACGGGTATTAAGCCTGCTGATTGAATTTCAGGGCCTTTCTAGAGTAGCTTTGAAGATGTTCCAAGAAAAGCTTTAGGCTATTTTGTAAATTCCCTTAAAAAACTTCACTTAACCTTAGTTTTATGTGTTCATAGCTGAGCTTTTAGCTCACTATCTCTGGGACCCTCTAGTCTTTCTCTAAAAATAGATTAAAATGCCACAGTAATTCTATTTACTCTAACTGACTGTCTTCTAATTTAAACCAGAGTACTAGCTTGTCCGACATACCTAGCAGCAACAGAATAGTGAACGAATGAAGAAAGAATTCACTGAAATCTTTATATACAATATTCTGTGCACTGCACTACTGTTTTTGTAAGAATAAGAGTAAATAAAGATTCAAAGTGAGTTAAAATTATGAATACTGAAAGATTTCACTACATAAAGGCTTTTTATGATATTTTCCTATATTAAATTATGTTGTTTAAGAGAGAAAATTTTCTTCTTTATATAATCTACTGTGTCTCTTGTACTGAGTCATAACTCCCTCCTCAGACATCTTTCCTTTAGTATACACTGAAGACAATAGGTAATTAAACAGCTGAATTTTGTGGTCTTTGGTGCTTTTCTCTTTCCAGAATGATAAGGGTCTCAGCAAGATATAGTTGGCATCAATTTCCTTTCTCTTTGTGTGAGAAGGACTGGAAAAAGATGTGGAGGGGAAGGGACTGTGTACAGAATCACAGAATGGGTAAAGTTGGAAGGGACCTCTGGAGATCATCTAGTCCAAACCCTCTGCTCAAGCAGGGTCACCTAGAGCATGTTAGACAGGGTTGAATCCAGGCAGGCCTTGAAGATCTCCAGAGAAGGAGACCCCACAGCCTCTCTGGGCAACCTGTGCCAGTGCTCTGTCACTCTCACAGGGAAGAAATTCCCCCTCACGGTCAGGCAGAACTTCCTGTGCTTCATTTTGCGCTTCTCGTCCTGTTGCTGGGCTCCACTGAAAAGAGTCTAGACCCATCCTCTTGACACCCTCCTTTAAGGTATTCATAGACATTGAGAAGATCCCCTCTCAGTCTTCTCCAGGCTAACAGGCCCAACTCTTACAGCCTTTTCTCATAGGGCAGATGCTCCAGTCCCGTAATGATCTTCATAGTCATACATTGGGCTCTTTCCAGTAGCTCCATGTCTGGGGAGCCCAGAACTGGACACAGTACTCGAGATGAGGCCTCCCCACGGCTGAGGAGAGGGGCAGGATCACCTCCCTCCACCTGCTGGCAACACTTGTCCTAATACACCCCAGGATACCATTGGCTTTCTTGGCCACAAGGGCACATCGCTGGCTCATGGTCAACTTGTCATCCACCAGCACTCCCAGGTCCTTCTCTGCAGAGCTGATCTTCAGAAGGTCAGTCCCAACCTTGTACTGGTGCCTAGGATTATTTCTCCCCAGGTGCCGGACCCTGTACTTGTCCTTATTTAATCACATGAGGTTCCTCTCCGCCCAGCTCTCCAGCCTGACCACGTCTCTCTGAAGGGCAGCACAGCCCTCAGGTGTGTCAGCCACTCCTCCCAGCTTGGTATCACCAGCAAACTTGCTGAGGAGGCACTCTGTCCCTTCATCCAGGTCACTGATGAGGAAGTTGGACAAGACTGGCCCCTGTACTGAACCCTGGGGAACTCCAGTAGCCACAAGCCTCCAACTAGACTCCACACCACTGATGACAACCCTCTGAGCTCTGCCTTTCAGCCAGTTCTCAATCCACCTCACTGCCCACTCATGTAACCCACACTTCCTGAGCTTCTCTAGGAGGATGTTATGGGAGAGTGTTGAAAGGCTTGCTGAAGTCAAGGTACACAACATCCACTGCTCACCCCTCATCTACCCAGCCAGTCATGTCATCATAGAAGGCTATCAGGTTGTTTAAGCAGAATTTCCCCTTGGTGAATCTGTGGTGACTACTCCTGATCACCATATTCCTGGAGATGACATCCAGAAGGAGCTGTTCCATCACCTTCCCAAGGATGGAGGTGAGGCTGACCAGCCTGTAGTTGCCTGGGTCCTCCTTCTTGCTCTTTTTTGAAGACTGGAGTGACATTGGCTTTCTTCCAGTCCTCAGGGACCTCTCCAGTTCTTCACGACCTTTCAAAGATGATGGAGCAACAACATCCGCCAGCTCCCTCAGTACCCATGGGTGCATCCCATCCGGGCCCATGGATCGGTGAATGTCAAGTTTGCCCAGATCTCTAACCCTATCCTCCTCAAACAAAGGAATGTCTTCCTTTCTCCAGACTTGCTCTCTTGTCTCCAGGCTCTGGGATTCCTGAGGGCTGCCCTTAGCAGTGAAGACTGAAGCAAAGAAGGCATTCAGTAATTCTGCCTTCTCTATATCCCTTGTCACCAGGACCCCCGCCCCATTCAATAGCGGGCCCATATTTTCCCTAGACCTCCTCTTGCTGCTGATGTATTTGAAGAAGTCCTTCCTGTTGTCCTTGACATCCCTTGCCAGACTCAATTCCAGCTACTCCTTAGCCTTCCTGGCCACATCTCTACATACTCTGACTGCATTCCTACAATTCTCCCAAGTAGCCTGTCCCCTCTTCCACAGTCTGTGTATTTTCTTCTTCTGTCTGAATTTGACCAAAAGCTCCTTGCTCACCCGTGCAAGTCTCCTACTCCTTTGCTCGACTTTTTTGTCCTTGGGATGATCTGCCCTTGAGCTTGGAGGAAGGAATCATTGAATACTAGCCAGCTCTTCTGGACTCCCCCTCCCTTCCACACATATTTGAGGTAGGTGTATACCCACACATGCCTCAGTAAAACATTATGATTACAACTTCTAAACACTTAAATGATAGGGAATTATATAAAAATCCATGAATCAAGACCATGAAGACTACACTACCAATATATATTTGCTATGTCAGTCTTTCCTTTGAATTTTCAAAAATATTAGAAAAATGTATAGTAGACCATAGATCATCTTACAGAAATTCTGAGAGTGGATTTGTGAGTTTAGAGCCCAAATTTCAATAATTTTTAAGCAGTTTGTCTGTTTTGAAAAGAAATGAAACATTAATGGTGTGGTTATGTCTAATGCCTGGATTTTTTTTTTATATATTTCAAAGGCTTTTTTTTTTTGCCTTATCAATCTTATTTAGTCTATAAAGCATCATATAATGATAAATAATTTTTTATTCCAAATTTTCAATATAAATTTGAGCTTTACTTATGCAAAGTTAATCATTTATTTATGCAATAGTTCCTTGTTAAGTAACATGAGATTGCTGTCATTCATATGAACATGAGGACGTCACTGCCTGAACCTTCAACTTTGCTCTGCATGTGAATAACCAACAAACATATTTGGAAATATTATGTGCCTTACCTCTGGCTCTCCCTTGTCATCATGTGCTTTCCTCTGGCAGGGGTGCAAGAAAAGAGAAGTTAACCTTTTCTAATCATCTTTTCAAATATACAACCACTGTAGCCAGTCTGTAGTAAACGATTGCATACTGCAGTCAAAACATGAGTTACATAAAATCTCCATTCAATATTGGGAAAAAAATATGTAACAAAGTAGAGCTATCAAGTAGAATAATGAAGTCTAAACTATAGCAAATTGCATGGAAATAATCTGTGAATGGGCAATAAAGACCAGAAGATGGAAAGGTCATGGAGATATCACAGTTCTCGGATAGTATGATTACTGTATTTGAATTGATGAAAAATTATGGTCAGAATATGCTGCTGCAAATTATGGTTCAAGTAACCTCTGCTGTAGGCAACAGAGGACTTTGGGAGGATGCTATTCATATATAAAAGAAAGTGATCATGCCATGCTAATGCACAATTCAAAAAATTAGCAGGTATGTGACAATGATAGGATTATGAAACTGAAATTCGTATTTGCCAGTGTGAACATAATATGAAAGAATTGCATCTTTAAGATTTCCAAGTCTCTCTGTTCTTGATTTTACTAGGTTTTATTTTTGTTGTCTTCTTCACTTCCCCCTATACCTCCAGTTGAAGTAAGGGGGAGAAATCCCATGCTTAACAGAGAATGTAAAAAAATACTCAGGGTGGGGGGGAACACTACTGTGTTTGTGTGAAATTTAATTGTGGGAAAGTGTTGAGATGTTTGGCTTTCATAAGTATGCAAAGAGACTGATAATAAAGTGATTGAACTCCTACTGAATTAAACTAAAATTATTTTTTAGTGCACACAAGATGGAAGCGTATAGAAAAATCTGAATAAAACAATATTTGGGGAGAAATAGAAAATTGAGGAAGTAGGTATGAAATTAAAAAAAAAATAAGGCAGGCGGGCCGGGAGCATGACTCACCAACAAGAAGCACGGTCCCACGGTGCCAATGGTAACCAGAGTCAACCAAGAGCCCAGTGATGGCTGGCAACTCCACAGCCATGGAGCATGTCTAAGGACCAGCTGGAAAGGCAATATGCTTTGTACAGCATAGCACAGGCAGGGACCAAGGGCTAGGGTTAGAAAGCATAGAAATAGCATTTTAGCAAAGAGGGAAAGCCCAAACATGGTTTCTCCCAAGTCTTTCTCTCCCTTCTCCTCTGAGCAACCAGATCCCAGGTTGCCCAGCTGCACTGCATCAGAGCTGGCCGTATGCAATAGCAGCCAAACCCTTGGAGATGTGGGGCAAATGCGCTCACAGAGGCATATTTTGCCATGGGTGGTAGATGCAAAGCTAGCTGAAGTAGAGCAGAAGCACCAAGTCAAGATGCAAAATTTAGAGACGTTTATTTGATTGCACGCTGTCCTCGCTACACCCAACAAATGGCACTTTCCCTGTCTGCAGCAAATGTACTAATAAAAGCACCACCAAACTGTAGCAGGCAATAGACCGAGGAAAATCCAGAGCTTTTTCTTACTCACTGCTTCCCTTGCTTTGGACATGCCAGCAGCAAGTTCACAGCACCGCTATTCACCGCAGTGGCAGTTCGTAAATGCGTTCCTACAGAGGCACCTTTCCTGCTCTCCACAGGGCCAGCTCTGCTGGAAGATAACATATAGCAGAGCCACGAGGGCCTAACCAGGCTCTGAAATGTCAGCTAAGATGTTCCTTATAATCCTTCGGAGCACAGTATACTTTGTGACAAAGAGTTACCTTTACAGCAAAGATGTTGGTTGCTGCCACTTGGAAACGTGCAAAGCCAATGAAATCAGTCAGGTAAAAAAAACAATCTTGTAGGTAACTTAGGTGACCTAGAAACAGCAGAATCACAAACAATGAAAAAGTTACAGAAATTTTTAAGAAAAAGCCCTTTTGCTAGGCATTCTGTCTGAACCCTCTATGTGTATAACAGATAGAAAACAAATAGATACAGGTTCATTTCAAGAATGATTTGGTGGCTGGCAAAGAGACAGTATTTCTGATAAATATTTGTAATTTAGTTTAATTGACTGCATTAATGAGGCAAAACACTTTATGCTTTCATTTATTCTGATATGTGATATATGCAAGGTTATAAAAAGTGATGTAGAAACAATTATTGTAAATGGGGTGAATATTTTAAATATGTCATAAGAACACTAGGTAAATGTATTTGTTAAGAACCATACAGATTGAATTATAAGAATATAAAGAAAGCTAATCTGGTTTGTCCCAAAGGTCTGGCCACTCAGCTTACCCTTTCTCTGGTAGTAACAATAATGATTGACCACAGGATTAATATAAGAAATAAAGTAAGTAAAAAAATAATACACTTCATATGGTGTGTTAGAGTTTCCAGTAGTTTGCAGTTTAGGGACTTCTGGAACTGGAGGTTTCACCCGCACCATTGTTCTTTTAACTATTGATGAATCTACTCTTCATTAATTTATCCTGTTCTTTTTTTAACACGTTTATGCTTCTGGGCTCCACAATGTCTGGTGGAAATTAACTCAATAATTTAAATATACAGTCTGTAAAAAGCACTTCCTTTCTTCTTTCAAACATGATATGTGGTCATTTAATCTGTTCTTTTTTAATTTTGAAAAATAATAAATAATGATTTCCTACTCATTTTCTCTGTATTGCTAGTAATTTATGGATCTACATAATAACTTTATTTAGTTCTTTGCCAAAGAGTCTCAGTTTATTCTGTATTACTTATTTCTTGGTATGGAAACCAAGTAATAACAGCTAAACTAGAAATCTTTATTCTTACTTAAGGTTATATTTTTCACTATTGACTATGCTTATCAGCATTTATTTCTGCCTTTCATTTATTACATAGGTTTCAATATCATTGTATTAGGTTTAAGTTTTGACTGTCTTGAATAATTGTATATCAGCTACACATTTTGTCCTTTTCACTGTTGAATATTCTGTATGGCTCAGAAATTAATGTATATCTTTGTAGGACTCTGTGGATTCCTATTTCCACTGAGAAGCCTGACCCTTTATTTCTATCATTTGTTTCCAAGAAGCTTACCTTTTGTCTCATGAGAACTCATTTGAAAACATTGATACTACCTTGACTGAATCACCATGGTTAGCACACTTACTAACTCCCTCAAAAGTATATCCTCCTCTGAATGTTCTCTGAAAAAGAAACCAGAGTGAGTCATCCTCATCATAGCATATTTATCATTGGACCTACTAATTCAATGTTAATATAATTAAAAAAAAAAATGTAGTAAACAGATCAGTTAATCAGCCTATAGTTTTTTCACCATATCATCAGTTGTTAAATACAAAAAAAAATGAAAACTAGTGCTATATTTGCAGCGTCTCACTCTCTTGACAATCAAATAATAGATTGTGTGTTATTCAGCAATTTCTTATTTTAGTTCCTCTGTGGTTTCTGTGAATGTTATTTTGTTGTAGTGATTTTAATTGTCCTTTTTATCACAAATTAAAGCCTTGAGAAATGCTCAAAAGGCGAGAGTTATAAAGCACATATCTCTATCTTGTAGGAACCTGTAACACTAGCAATACTCATGCAGCAAGACTGAGTGCTCTTTGTGTTGAAGGGGAAGCTAAAGGAATTGAAAATATGTCTTTTAACACCAAAAAACAAAGAGAGACGCTAAAGTTCTTCCTGCACCCTAAAGACCAGCAGCGGTGGAAAGTACACTCCTCAATCAATAACTCAAACAGAAAAAAAAAAAAAGAAAAAAAATGACATAATTGTCAACTGGCAGAATTGATGCTTTAAATGAATAGTGCCCTTTGTAAACGCAAGATTGCATCAATTTCATCAAAGTGATTTACTGACTTTGAAAGTATAATCTGAGTGGCTGTCCTCATAGAAGAATTTTTCAAGTAATTTTGTAGTATGTCTGATAAAATTAATTCTTGTGGTGTAAGAAGTTGTAAAACAAACAACTAGTAAATTTACATGAGATGCTGGCAATTACACAGGGAGAATAACACAACCTGGAGAGCTCCTCTGTCATGTCGTAACAGTCTTCCTCCTAATGCAGTACTTCTCCATTTTTATTGCATATGAATTTCCTGGGTGAGCTTTATAACTCACGTAGCCTTTGTTCTCTCCCCCTAAAGGGACACTTAAGGAACACTACTCTGTTCCTAAATACAAAAACATAGATTTAGCCTAGAATGGGCAGAATGGTTTGTGGATCCAGTTACCAAATATACCTAATAAAACCATCCTATTGCTTTTGTTACTGCTCATATTTAACAGTATCTATTTTTCATTTGGTAAGTTATCATGGAAAAAGAGCCCAATACGTACGACCCTAGAATCAAAACTTTTGTTATCTTCAGGTAAGAAAATTTTTCTCAAAGCTACTTACAATATCCTTATTATTAGGGTACTCCCACTCTCTAACTTGTTTATCTTCTACTAGTTAAGATGGAAGTACAACGGTACTTCCCCAGGAACTTATCCCAGGAAGAAGTGGTTCAGAATTAAACCAACTAACTGAAATCACAATGAAATTCAGCAACAAAACCTCGGTTCTCAAGTTCTCTCAAGTTGTGACATGGTGTTATAATTTCTGAGCTATTTTCTCTATCATAAGGCTTGGCATATTATGGACACTAATATTATTAAAAAAAACAAAAAAGAAATTCACTTAGAAATGTGGTTTAATTTAATTTTTATTGTAAAGGAAACAACCCTTCTATTTTCAAAGATATTAATGATTTAAAGTAAAACAGAAAGTTAATGTTGAAATCCTATCTCATGAAATATGTGATCAGCAGACTTCAGAAATATTCTGCAATATAATATCTCACTCTGTCACATTATTAACCTAACTCTGACTTTCCAAAGTGTTCATTTGGACTGGGAAATTGAAAGATCTATCTCTTCTGCAAATCTAGAAGTTGATCTGATAATAACCATCTTCCCGTCTTGAATTTGACAGTGGTTTTAAAAAATATATTCTCCACTATTTATACTTATATTTTTGATGTGTTATGCTGGATAACATGACTGACTTCAGCTCATTTAAAATCTATTATAATTATTTTTTCATAAAGACTTAAGCTTTAACTTTTACATGCCATAGAAAATTGGCTTTACAGCTCCTTGGCACACAGAATGGTTCATTTAGCAGAGGTACTTATATTTGTGACGCTTACACTATTTTAAATGAGAGGAAACAGTCTCTGGGTTGAAGGCCAAACACCAGAGGAGGAGATGCACTTTCCAGATTTCTTATACGCCAGCCTGGAATAACAAGTCTGAATGTGCAGCTCTGTGAGCGGCCTAAGAAATTTTATTACCATGCTTGAACAAAGAATCAGCCCAAACTGTTAAGGTCCTCGTCTTAGTCAAACATCTAAATCTACTTCTCTACAGGTCAGAGACTCTGAATAAAGTGGCAGGAAGAGACATATCTGGAAAATTTTTGAGATGGAAAGGCCTGAACCAAAAAGTTAAACATACCAAGGAGATATTCACCTTTGGGAGCCAGGGGACACCCAAATGCACAACCCTGACTTTTACATCTCCTTGAGGAAATGAAGAACTGGTGACCCAGTGAACAATACAGAATGGTGACTCTGGCTGCCTGTTTTTCTAGCTCTAGTTTTTGATTAGCTCTTTTTCTGACAGAAGCTAATGAGCCCTGCTGTCTCACAAGATCGAGGGATTTGTTTGGCAGAGTATTTTTTTGCCTTGAAATGCCCATATTATTGACGATTATTAGGCATAACACGATTTTAATTTTCTGATGTCCCATTTCCACTTTAGAGGGTCTGTAGAATAAACTTCAGTATTTAACAAGAAATCAAAAATTCACTATTCAGGTGTTGACTTCTCTCTCAACAGTAATGATGTCCTCCCTAAGAAAAAGTTAGACTTACCTGCCTCCAAAGATTCTGGCTTAAGGACCAGACACTAATTTAAAATCACAGACTTTCTCTGCCTTTCCCACCCAAATGAATAAGAGAGAAAGTAGTTTAGCTGATGTTGAGAATGAGAAAAAGAGAACAATTCTTTCAGTGAACCTGATTGCTAATGACTGAGGCATTTGACCTTTTTTTTGGTTTCTCTTTGAGTTTACTATGGGAAAATGAGTAGCAAGAATCCCAACAAATCTGTTCTAACTTAGCTCATTTTGACTGTTTCTGATAGCTGCAATTTAACATTCACTGACCTTCACATTATACAAACAGTTTTGTCACAGTGCCTAAGTATAAGGCCATGTTTTCAAAACAGAGAGAGAGATGTTTGAAATGACCTTTCCAAATCCTTAATCAAATCTAGGCAAAGCAGTTTAGGCTAAAAGTGTTTAAATTTCAACAAAAAGGATATAGGTGTTTCATGAATTAGTTAGAAAATTTCCTTTTGCTCTGTATGTTCTAAATTATTGAAGGGTAGAATGGCCCCAAATTGATCCCATTTTATAACAACAGAATTCTGAAAAAAATAAAATAAAATAAAGTAAATTTGCATTAGTGATTTTGCAACAGACTGGAGAGCTGCTTAGTCTAGCTTTTCTAGTTTTGACTTAAAAAAGGAATAAAGCTTTTTTTTGGTGAAATTAAAAATACACAAACAATACTGCTGTTGTATTTATCTGAAGTCATTATATCAGTTCTAGTCATGGAAGAAAAGCAAAAAAAAAAATAAAAATAAAAAAAGAAACCTTTCAGAATCAAAATCAGAAAACAAAACAACTCCCTCTCTAGTTCCCATAATGTTATAGTTTGAAAATGATAATATACTTATGTGAAAAAAAGAGAGAGAGAGAGAGAGAGAATAAGGTAATGGCTTGTTGTAAAAAGCAAATTGCAAAAAAGAAAGTTGCTATTTAAAAGATAATTACAACTAAATGTAAGGGAAATCTCAGAGATATATGGCTCAGTAGAACCTGCCAGCTAGCTACTTCTGTACTTACTACTTTTTATTATTTAAAATCAAGCATAGTCCCTACACAGTCTATAAACATGCAGTCCAACCAACAAATAATTCTGCCTAGAACATTTTATTATAACAGATGCCTGAGTTGTAAATATGCTGATTAAGCTGTTTCATTAGCGAGAAACAAAGAATGGCTATGGATCAAATCTTCAGGGTTTGATTTGTACTGCAGAGTGAATGCAAAGCCAAGGAAAGATATCAAGTATTGTAGAACCCTAAAGTTTCATTGATTTGTTTGTCATAACTCCTCTTCCATAAAAGACTTCTCAAAAAATGGGTTTTCTGAAGTGGGTAGGAATGGGGACCTCTTATGCACTATAGTGTCAGTGTCTTTTTATTTTCTTCCCTCTCTCCCCCCACCATCTGTGGCAGTTGAAATAGCAAAGGACAAGCTTGTTCAGCTGAGAGAAGCCTCTTGGGGGGCAGTGTGATATGTGGAGGAGGGCAAGATGCACCAAATACAATGCCTGAGCATTGTATTTCCAGGTCCAGGTCC
The DNA here is from genome assembly GCF_028389875.1 of Rhea pennata. Taxonomy (NCBI): domain Eukaryota; kingdom Metazoa; phylum Chordata; class Aves; order Rheiformes; family Rheidae; genus Rhea; species Rhea pennata. The sequence continues at coordinate 166,283,823 of NC_084663.1, forward strand.
AAAGGCTTGGGGGAACTTGCCCATGGAAGTAATGGAAATGCATTTCCAAGTCCACTTTAGTTTGTTTAGCAAAAGATTGAAAGGATCAAGTAAGAAAGTTGGAGAAGGGAGCTAGAAGGAGCAAAGCTACTTCTAGATGAGGCTGCAAAGGAAATCAGTGGTGATTGTACCATTCTTCTGTCTTTTTACCTAAACATGTTTAAACATCTGTAAGCTGCAAAGAGAGTAAAACATCAGCTGATCTGCATGTGTGTTGATCATAAGGGTTATATATGATCTCCAAAATCTTACTGGACAGACCTTTCAGGAACATTGGTGGTAAAGTGCCTAATTTATAAACTTAGGGTTTAGGAATAATATAAATATTATTTATAATTTATTGATACACATTGTTGGTACTGATTCACTTCTTTTCTGGAAGCAGAAATGTACTTGCCTAGAGAGCTTGTTTTGTGAAAACTGAGGTATCTGTAATGGCACCTAAATTTCAATTTGCATTCATAAATCTCAGCTGCCTTATGCACACTGATCCCTTTTCAGTCCTACGATGTATAAATCTTTTTGAAATTCTGTCCTACCATGCTGAAAAATTTTTAGCTACTGGACAGTTTTCTTTTGATGATCCTCTCAAAGGTTCTCTTGACACTGACTTTTTTGTTTTTATAATTAAAACAAATTTGTTTATTTTGTCAAAGATATAAATCAAGGTACATGGAAGTTTCTAAACTTACTCTCAGATATAATGAGTTCTTGAAGAGTTTGGAAATTTCAAAGCTTACATAACTGTAACTGAACTAATAAAACCACAGCAATTGTCCATTTTAATTGGCCTTCAGCATTCTAAGATTGAAAGCAATTATATGGAACTATAGAACTGAACTACAGTCTGAGCTTTGAATTATCTGTCCGTATAATTATATACAGAAATATGCTGAATATACTCTCACTTGTAAATGAAGTGTTGAGGAAAAAGAGCTAATCCAAGGAACACATTATATAGTCAATGACTTTAGTTTATGGAAAAACACACATTTAATATTAGGAGTTCATAAGCAGCTTGTCTACTCATTTGATGGCCAATGAATGAAAGGATAATACATGGCAGAGAAAGTGACCCACACATAAATTGACCACATTAACTTAACAAAGCACATAATTACAGATCATTCTTTAGAAGCAATGACATTTTAAAATTACAATTTTCTTATAGCATATCAAATAAAAATAGTGGAACATGGTACACTGCAGCAGCCAACAGATTTCTTATTCTATAGGGGATAAATTTGTGTTAGAAATCAAAATAGTCTAGGTATTTCAGTGAATTAGTACATTATCAATGCACTTCCTGAAACATTTGGAATAATAGAAATAATTAATGACATCAACTATAATCTCAGCTAACAGGGCTCCTTTTCCAAGCCTGTCATGACTAGCTATTTCTATTCAGTGCAAAATCAGAGGTAGAATCTCAGAAAAGCATAATCATTAAGAAAAGGGGGCTTGACAGATTTTGGAGGTAAATATGAGGATCAAACACTCTTGATCAGTTCAGTATAATGCAAGATTCATATGCCTGCATTTTTTAAAAAAAATCATTGATGTTTTTAAGCTGTCAACAGCTGAATGACTATGGAATTACAGATTAGGTGAGGTTGAAAGATACTCTGATAGATCATGAGATCCAAGCCTCCTGTTCAAAGTAGGATCAGCTGAAGCAGATTGCCCAGGTCCATGTCCACTTGTGTTTTGAATATCTCCAGGGATGGAGACTCCACAACATAGGAAAATAATATCTTTATATAAATCATGTTTAACTTATTTAGAGGAACAATCACAGGGAGTTCTAAGATTCTGCCTAGAAACAAGCTGCCCACTTTTCACTGAAATTGAGATCCTCATAGACCCTTGGTAGTTCCATCAGGTAGATCCATCAAGTGGATCCTGATAACAACAGTTCAAGACTGTGTTTTAGGAGTAGACATTAAGGATAGAAAAGCAACAATCTGTATGAAAACAATCTGTAGATTCTGGCAGTAAATTAATTTATTGCAATTTTAGTTATTAGGCAGAAAATGCCCCAAATAATATTCCCTGGAATGTATATGCAGACAGGAGCAAAACAGAATTGAATCTCTGACTACTGTCATACATGTTTTTAAACATTTATGTAACATATTTGATGTTCTTAATCAGAGAACATTGTTCTTTCTTTTTTTTTTTTGTTTTTTAATTCTAAGAAAATAATATGAATTTTACAATGCAATGTTTCAGAATTTCATTTAGTCGCTGCTAATATTTAAGAGTAATTCTCTCCTATGTTTTCTGTCATCTATTCTCCTATTCTATTCCCTTTTGTATAAAATTTGATTCATGAATTTATTTTCTTTTTTCTTCTTCAGAGGCAAAATTCAGTACTGAACCTGTGCTATCAATAGGATATGTTGATGGTCTTAGTAGTACTGAAATTTCAGTGAGAAAATTAAATTGACATCTATTTTCCCCTTCTTTGTAGCATCTGAAACTTAACTAGATCAGAGTAAACTTTATTAAATCAGCATCTTACTCAAACAGGAGTGCAACCCATTGTACAAGTTCTTGTTTTCTCCTGTTCTCATGAAATCCCTATAAATTGTAAAACCATTTAATTTGTGAGCTTTTACCTCTAAAGTTAATGTGTGTATATATATATATGCACACATTATATATACATGTATGTATGTATATGTGTGTACATGTATATGTGTGTGTGTGGTATATAGATAGATAGATATAGACAGATAGATCTGAGTGGCTGCACACTGAATTAGAGGAATCCTGAAAGGAAGAAGGAAGACTGATTCTGTAAGAGCAATGATAAATGCTTGTAGGAACAATATTTCAGAAAATACAATGTCTTGGAAAGCCCTGTTAGTAGTTTGTGGGTGATCACATTAAGACAAAGGTGGAGCTGAACCATCTCATAACTCTGGAAGAGTTGAAATTATGTTGAGCACATTATGGAGCTTATCTTCTCATTTCTATTCATGTTTTAAGATCATTTTCTCACCTGTGTTGTGGACCATCATACTGAAAAGCACATTGCAAATGCTTCTAAACAATGTATTTACAGGATGGCTTCTGAGACTGCAGAAGACTGGAGTTAGAGCCAAGGTGGCTAACTGTGTTCCCATGTGATGGGACTTGGAACAGTTTGGACTCGAAGGCCACTTACTTTCTAGTGTTTTTGAGGTCTATTAGTTTTCCATATTTTTAAGCATTCCTAATCATAGATAAGCTTGGCTATTGCATCAATGGAAAACAATTTCACTGCCCACTAAATTCATACAGAAAATATGAGTGCCCAAATCTCAAGATCATAGAATCACAGAAAGAGTAAGGTTGGAAGGGACTCTGGAGATCATCTAGTCCAATCCTCTTGCTCAAGCAGGGTCACCTAGAGCATGTTAGACAGGGTTGCATCCAGGCAAGACTTGAAGATCTCCAGAGAAGGAGACTCCACAACCTCTCTGGGCAACCCGTGCCAGTGCTCTGTCACTCTCACAGGGAAGAAATTCCCCCTCACGGTCAGGCAGAACTTCCTGTGCTTCAGTTTGTGCCCATTGCCTCTTGTCCTGTCACACAGGACAACTGAAAAGAGTTTAGCTCCATCCCCTTGACACCTCCCTTCAGATACTTATACACATTGATAAGATCCCCCCTCAGTCTTCTCTTCCCCAGGCTAAACAGGCCCAGCTCTCGCAGCCGTTCCTCATAGGGCAGATGCTCCAGCCCTCTGATCATCCTTGTAGCCCTGTGCTGGACTCTCTCCAGAAGCTCCATGTCTCTCTTGGACTGGGGAGCCCAGAAATGGACACAGTACTTGAGATGAGGCCTCCCCAGGGCTGAGGAGAGGGGCAGCATCACCTCCCTTGACCTGCTGGCAACAGTCTTCCTAATGCAGCCCAGGAGACCATCAGCTTTCTTGGCCACAAGGGCACATTGCTGGCTTATAGTCAACTTGTCATCCACCAGCACTGTGTATTACTAGCATGTCCATTGCCTTGATAACTAGGTGTTTGGAATACAATTCACATTGTATTTTTTAGCTGTCTTAAAGCTAGTTCTCTAGTCTAAGTTTATCATACAGACTTTGGAGATAAATAGAAAATTCAGAAGGCTGATTCACCCCATTCTTAGGTAAGATTTCAAAATATGTGGGGTAAATAGCTCTCTGGAGCTATTTTTCTACCTCTGTTGGCAATGGTGGAGCATATATGATTAGCTTAGACTAGACAGCAAGCTTTTAGATAGCTAAAGAAATGAGATGAATCTTACCCTTGACTGTTCAGTTATGCAGACTGTCTCCCAGTTATCCTTTTCCTGGTCTTAACTTTTTGATTGATATTTCGCTGAGATGTGGACAGATTTTTCGTTGTTGCTTTGGAGTGAGAACTGTGTTTTTTTAAAAAATGGTAAGATACACAAACCTTACATCTTTTTTAATGAACAGTATAGTGTACTTTCACTTTCATTATGGTATTTTTATTCTTTCTTTATCTATTCTGACTCAGGTCTCAGAAGTCTGTAATGTTAATGTCCCATTATTAAGAAATAGAGTAAATGCATATGACTAAGTATGATTTAGTCATAAACAAAATCTTTTCTATATTTTTTTTCTAAATTGACTGATTTGTATATGCTACCAAGCATGTAATTATTTTTCAGCTTCTATTAGGTTAAAGCTGGGCTAATTCAAGTTATCCTTCTAAATATACACAAGTATGAGTATCTTCTCCCACTAACATTATGAATCGATATCTTTATATGGTAATGAACTTGGCAAATTGCAAGCTCTATAATCAACTGCCTAATTCCTTGGAGAAATTCATATACATTTGAAAAAAGGAATGTTCTGAGTTTTTGAAAAAGAAATAAGCCCTTACTTTAACCTCACTTTGATATTATATTCACAACACTATACATTATTTGGAATTACTTCTGCAAACATATTCAAATAAATACTGTTTGCAGCTGTACTGCCTGTGAACTCTACTACCAATTTCAGTGTCTTTGCCTTCAGCAAAGTTATGTGATGATCTGAAAATAAAACAGACTATTCTTGGATAAAAAAAAATCTGATCAAAGCACTGAAAAGTCATTAGAATAAGGTGTTCGTTCTCTGTAGGCACTGTATCACTAAGTCATTCAGCTTTGTATAGTTTAGAAAAGTTTTTTTCTGTTTTTAATTTATATTACAGTAATGTTAGATCCTAAACAGAGATTATGATGGTGCCATATAAAAAGAGAGCTTCTGCTCCTGGAAGTTGCTAACTAATTTAGCATCCTAAGAACTCTTTCCCAACTTTTACCTGCTAAGGAAAAAAATGTGAATGTTTCAGGCAAGCTATTTCATGACACACTGTGCCTGTTTAATTGCTATCTAAAAGCTCATTACTTCACAGCTTTCTTGATTTTAACTTCTACATCCTCCATTTCCACAGCTGTTTGTGCAGTACTTAATATATTTGTAATGCTCTATCTGTACCAAAGAACGGCCATATTGTTAATAAGATAGGAGAGAACAATGCATGGGGAAAAATAAGGAAAAAGAAAGAATAATCTATATGCTGAAACTTACTTGCCATCAGCTCTTATTAGCTATTTCAATGCAATTGAATCCTGCCGTGCAAACCTTTCCAACATAAAACATTCTGAAAAGCACATTAATTTAAGAAACACAAAGGTTTGGCTTCAAGTAAAATGCTATTAAGTAGTAACTATGATACAGTAACAAAGTGGGAATGATCAGTTCTGTATACTGATCTAACTGTATGGGATTAAATGTCTAGTCCAGCCTCCATTAAACTTATTAGCAAACGAAAATCCCTTATTCTTTTGTGGGAAGCGGAAATAGGCATAATAGCAAGCATAAGCTTTAAATCATTTTTCCAATGTCCTTTATAATTTAGTGGGTTTTTGTTTAGTGTTTTTTTGTTTTGTTTTGTTTTTTTTTTTTTAACTATTACCAAAGGGTAAAATAGTGATAAGGGATCATTAAGGAATTTTGGAAGAAAAACTTTAAAAAGATTTTGCATATACACATTAAGGCCTATTTTATAGAGGTGTTAAACATCATTTCATATCTCATCATAGCATTTTACAAGCAAGTCACCAATTCATATCTGATATGCATTTTTTTTTTTAACAATACTGCGTTTAGCATGCATGCAATAACCTCAGGACAGTAATTTCAAGATCTTTACTGGTGTGACCACCTCCTTCCAATCCTTTGCTCCAGCTGAGATCCTACGCTGACTCAGTTGTCAACGCAACCTCCATCTTGGAGACCTATTTTAGGATATCCTATATTGTTGGTTGAAGTACTTCTCCCTTATCTTGGCTATAGAGGAAGCTTAGGTGAATAGTTAAAAACAGACAAATAAATGAATGAAGTTAGATAAGGTGGATTCCCATTGGGAGACCCTGTCACATACTTGGTCTACTCTACAATGCTGTTTGTGATTTGGTTGCTTGCCATATACTAGAATTCTTATGTGTTATACTTTCTGTAATAAATACTGTGAAACAATAACTTCTTAAAGCTTGATTACCCAATCGTCATCTCCTGCATATCTTTGGCTGAATCACAACCATTTCAATAGATAAACTATTTCAAGTTAATATTTCAGATAACTGGAATTGAAGCTGTTCAGCCACATTCGCTGTTCTCAATGCCTTGGAGAACTACTTACTTCATGGAATAAAAATTCATCCTTTTACAAAAAGCTATAACTATCATGAAGTTATCTGGGTCAGTGTAAATTAAATGATGAAGTAAGATATACTAAAGTTGCACATTAATTAAAAGTGTAGGAGTTGACTGGTAAATGGAATGTGATTTTACAGTTTCAGAAATTTAATGACTACTTAAAATGGGTATAATTTATATATGAAGAAAACAGTGTGTAGCAAGAAAACAAAATTAAGGCTTGCTGGTTAGTAATAACTTTCATTACATTTAATCTATTATTACTTTATCAAGCTCTAAACTTCTTTTGTCACTTTCATGAAAGTTAATTGTTTAGCAGGATAGAAAGATGCTTCTCAGTCCCTTCCTTGCAAAAGAAAAGAATAAAACCTTTCACTATCAGAAAATGAGATCCTGTTGAAATCAGGCTTACGTATAAAGATTAACACTGATCTGTCATGGAATGAAGCATATTATTTTGGGTGATGAGGTAGTTCGTCAGTTTCTAAATAAAATATTTTAAGTCAACTGCTGAAACAGTACATTTTGTTTAAAATAATATTCTATAAGTTACTAGGTAATAGTATTTCATCCTAATTTAAAAAAAGACAAAAAAAATTTCCTTGGGATGAGCTGACACTTCATAACTTGTAAGTGCAATTCTTTGCTAAAAGTTGTCAAAATTTTGGAGTTTTCCTTATATAAATTCTAAAAGTTTGACAAATATAATTTTTGTTAATTATAATGAGAGAAATCTGGTGAAACTCCAGACATAGATTAGAAAGTTTTAAGATTAAGAATTTTTCTTCATTTTTTGCTAGGGATAATTATGAATGTCAGGTTTGTTAAATTAGGGTACTTAAACTCTTCAGATTAAAGACCTTGAGTATATCTGCTGCTGCTGTAAATGGTCAACTGTTCGTGGATGGCTGTGTAATAGTTAGTACCTTTGTACAAGGTAACCTGAGCAAGCAGCTAGTAACTAGAATATGGAAAATATTCTTTAAAATGTTTAGATGAGAATTGCAAAACTGATTCCAAGGAAAAGTAACATGCTTTGACATCATACCACATCAAGCAAATACAACAACTATGAATTGCAGAACTTATTTAATTGCCAGACCTAATTAAATTGCTCAGTGGTTGAATTGGGTGATGTATTCAATGGTTAATTTTAAATGTAAAGAAATGGAGTAAAGACAAAAAAGAATATGAAAGCAACACACTATTAAAGTAGACCTGAGACATGGAGATAATATAGAAACTGTATGCTACATATGCATATTTCTTGTTGTTTAACAAGAGAAACAGTTTTGCAAACCCCAGTATTAAGAAAAAAAAAAAAAAGGAGAAAGGCTTTTTCTCGTAACCTCAAATGCATAGTGCATAGGCACATTTACACCACTTTTCTTCACTTGAAAGTCTGGAAGATTTGTTTGCTGGCAGTCATAAACTTTTCATTAACATCACTTAAAGATTTGGCTAGATTAATATTATCTTTTATGTGATGATTAAATTTGATTTTAGGATTTTACACTTCTGCTTATTGTCAAAATATTTGAAAGTAAAAGAATTTAGCTGTCTTCACACAGAATTAGTGATTTAATCAAATAGATATTTTGCATGATTTGTTTATTTGGCAGTTGCTGACATTTAAAATCTTATTTTGGTATCAAAATTGTGAGATGATGCTATCAAACCCATGACTGGTGAAGGAAGAGGATTCCTTGAATTTCTCATGGGAAAAAAAAAAAAAATTGAGTGATTTTTTTTTCTTTGTTTTATTCAAGGTATATTTCTTCTAGCTATTTCAAAAATAAAAACCCAGTTTAAAATTCACACAAAGACTGGAATCTCAACATTTGTTGATATACATACAAGTTTATATCTCACTCTCCTTTTTGAGATTTCAGCTTAGACCACTCCTCTTGCTACTCCTAAATTAAGAAAGTTGATCTTGATATATAGATTGATGAGTTTGCCAGAAGATATTACAAGTAACAGAAAAATAATGAATTTAAATAATCATTTCTGAAGTTTGTATCATTTTTATTTTGAATATTATATCATATTTTATTTGTAGTTGTTATATTATTGCAGCATCCATAAGAAGATGATGATTCATTTCCAGATGAAATAGTCATTCAAAATTTTGATTCTGTATGGTGTGCTACTTTTTAGTTATAAAGAGTATTTTCTAGACTATGGAGAGAAGATATAAATGTAGAATTAAAAACAATCCTAAATATTGTTGATTTGCAAATGAGACTTTTATTTTCAAGAGTTTTGTTTGTTTGTTTTCTACTAAATTCAATTTTATAGAGGGGTCATACAAAGCTCTTGCTGCCCTTTAGATGTTTCAGGTTTTATACTAGCAAGAGTGAGATCTACCCTGGAGCATCAAAAGGTCTGAAGAGCATTGGACAGCCTGTTTCCAAATATGAGTCACTTATTTCCTCTCATGGTTGTCTCCTTCCAATAACTAAAAAAAGAGATATAAAATGCTAATATTCCAGAACTCACAAGACAAAACTATTTAAATTCTCATTTATTATTTAATTGAAACAGTTTTAGACATAAGGCTAATAATGGGTTAAAGGTCTGTTCAGTTTCCCTCTTAATCTGGTAACTATAAAATTATAATATATTTGTTAATATTTGGCAGATAGGATCAAAAATACTGGCCAAATTTTTTTGACTTATATAATATAATATTAGACTTAATAAATTATTTTGTTATCCAGCAGAACTACTACTAATTGAGTTTCGTATTTGTGATGGTTAAGAGATATATCTCTGTGGTTTCAGCAAAATTTCGTGGACTGTCTTAAAATCATACACTTATTCTTATCTTCCACAATATTCTAGAATCATCCCACTCACATATAGAAAAAAAGACGACAGCACTTGTGCATATGCCCCTGAATGAATAGTTATTGATCAAGAATTGAATTCACTTTGCTCTAGAAAAGCAAAAACTACTATCAGCCTAAAACTGCTGACTTAAAAAGGTTCCTTATCATCTCTCTGACTTTCTTCTGCTGTTTTACCTTTTATTCTCCCCTCTCAAGACACCCTTGAAACAAAGGGAATTATGCAGATATAAGCAAACTATCTATCAGAGGAGATGTGACTGGATTTTATGTCCGGAACTTACAAAGAGAAAAGCACTTGTTTACCAGATACAAGATAAGAGAGGAGGATTTCCCTGAAAGGAAGTTGATTCTCACAGAGAGTGGAAGAATATGTTGTAGTGTCCTGAATGCTCAGCTTTGGTTTTGTTCCCATAAATCTACATATCTTTTCTTCCTTTGCAAAATAACTTTTAAAAAGCAGTTACACTTTCCTCACTGACAAGGTTTCTGTATTCTTGCTTTAATTGTCACTATGTTAACAATGGGTGAACAGAAACCAGAATGGACTGAATACAGGAAAAATCTGTAGAAGTTTTGAAAGGGAGAGATACTATCACTGGACGGTCACTGAAAATAGTTATTTTCACTGTAAGGCTTCTGATTATCCTTCAGGATGCCAGTCTCCATCAGTTCACCAATGGCCTATGTAAGAAGCTAGCTGAGCCTTTATGCTGGGGTGGTAGAGTATAGAGGAGGCAGCTAGTGCATTCTCATTCTTCAGAATATTGATGATTTTTGATCTGTACATCTATCATGCCCTTTTCACTCTGTTGTTTCCAATTTCTTATCTCTAAATACAGGCATTTTTCAAATTCCTTGTTCTTTTCCTTGACACTTCCAGATTTCCTATAACAAAAAAATTGTAGCCTATTCAAATTCAGAAAGAAAAGAAAAGCCTCTCATAAAAAATATATTAAGTCTGGTCATTCTGGTTGAAAAAGCCCATAGACATAACATCATCATCTCTTTTGATGTACACTTGTGAATCTTCATTTTTAACCACAGAAGTAGCTATCTAGGCTTACTATACAGGTATGACTAGAATGTTTGTGTGATTTTTTTGAGGAAGTATAAAATCATAATTAAGGTTTTGACTTGAACTCTGTTAAATACTTTTGCCGCTGGGGTTCAAGCTGGAATCATAAAGGAATTATTGTAATCGTGCAGATCCTGACATACTTGGTTTCCATGTAGTGTCAATCTACAGTAAAGTTTCCTGAATATTTGCCTTTTAATGATTTTAGGGAGCAGTTAGGTTTTTACTTTCATATATAAAGATTTTTCATGGAATCATGTTCATACATATGTCATATATATTCCTGTATTTCACTTGTTTTTATTTCAATAGCTCATCTCAATAGCTATTGACTCAATTTTCTTTTTTTTTTTTCAGTATTTCCACTGTAGTATTAACAGTGACTATTCCATGTTCCTTGTTCTATTCAATATTGTCTTTAAGAATATAGAGGAAAAGCTATCTCACTGAACTTATTGCAAGTGTATTTATACCATATACCATATAGACACAAAGTCTATAGCTTTGATTCTTTTATAACTCAGAACTGGTTTTCTCTTGAAAGACCGGCTTAGAACACCTAAGGTCACATAGGGTTGCTCTAAAGCTTCTACTTATAAGAAGGAGCATTTGTAGAACCTAAAGGGTAGTTAGACTTCATTGCTTAATCAATGATCACTGAAGCATATATGTCTGAACTCTTTCCTATTTTATGTATCCTTCAAGGTGTGGGTAACCTTTATAAGCAGATCATTGTGGAGTTTTGAAGCTGACATGAGGAAAAATGTCAGGCATTTGTTTGCTTAACCTCCACCAAATGTCACACTGAATCTTTTCTATTTGGCTCTGATTTTATATTATTTTGGTCAGGTAATACCAGTCTAATGAATGATGTAAAATCTTGTTACAAGGACTGAATCATCTGATGTATACAGAAAGAATTACAAACTGTGTATGTATGCCTCCATATCTATATCCCTGTTCTCCCAGGTTCTCTATGCACTTAGGAATGCTCTTTTTTTTTTTTTTTTTTTTTTTTTTTTCCCTGTAGTACATCTGCAGGAAATTTAGTTAGAATGGGCAGAGAAAGTCTCTGCAGAGAAATGGGTTCTGGTCACCTTAACCGGCTGATAGAGGACAAGCGCTATTCCTACTTGCCTAAATACAAAAGCGAAGAAGAGCTTTGCTGTCAACAACCACTGCATCAACTGGTCATCTTATAGTCTAATATGTGAAAATACTTCAGGCTGCACCTGCCATTCCCCTGGCTGCGAGGGAGGAGCGGGACTCATGGTGCATGGTGCCATTAGCAAATCCTCTGTCTCTAACTTCTGGGAAGGGGAGGGGTCTCAGTGACAGATGTATGCTCTCACATTAAGCAAGATGCATGGCTCATTTGAATCTGGATTTTGGGGGGCACTTACTAATGCAAGTATGCAGGAGATTTCTCCTGTGCCATTGTGCTAGGACAGGTACTCTGAGAGACTCTGATAGCAAGCCAATGATACACATAATTTCTTGGCAGCTCTCAGTCAAATGGTGGATTTTCATGACAAAGCAGACACATAAACATAAAAGCAGAACATATTTGTAGCGTTGAGTGCTGTCGCATACCTGTAGAGTGATGTAAGCTAAAAAGATGTCCTTAACTATATCTTTACAGTGGTGCTCTGTGTGGTCTAAGGACGAGGATTCTGAAGCATTATCAGAGGACACGAACATCTCCAGGTTGTCCTACATGGTGAAGGACAGTCTTCATACAGTGCAGAAGTCCAGAATAGATACTTTCTTGTGTTCCCACTCAAAGTTTTAACCACGTACCAGGTGTAGGTCTGCTAGTCTGTCCTCACTTGTGGTTTTAGATCTTCCCATCTCTTTTATTCTTTTGGATTCTGTTTAGTGTTGCTGTCTGGTTCTTTCTTACCTAGCAACAATCATAAAGTTAGCAAGCTCCTGATACTGCCACAGGGATATCCACTCACATGAGAAATTCTTGTTTTTTTCACAGCACAGATTTACAAGAAGTGTCACTTTTCTTAGGGCTTTAGATTGCTCTCCTTTGAACTGCCTGAGAAGTAGAAAAGGTTGCCATTGATATTACAGAAACAGGAGTATGAAGAAGAAAAGAAATAATAAAAGGATGAGGGAAATAAAAGAAATAAGGGGTTTAGGAAGGAGAATAGCAATAAAAAGTAGGTCAGGATTTTACTCAAAATAGTAAGTAGCTGAACTGAGTTTAGATGCAAACAAACTTCACAGAGGAGTTAGAGAGCTAGACAAGAGAAGTGCACAGAATTTGTTGGGAAAACACACTCAGACACATGCATACACTCATATCGCCATACATAATGCTGAAAAATTGGCCTGCAGGCCAATTTGGAAGAGTCAGGGCTGGAGCAGGCACAGACAGAGAGGGGGAGACGAGTTCCTTGGAGCTAGCTGGGAGAGCTGTGGCTTTGGAGCAGGCAGAGAGAGCAGGCAGCATGCTCTTGACTGACAATCCCAGCATGGTTATGGAGCTGCCATTCCCACACTAACAGTCTTCTCTTGTCTTTTTATGAGATTTTTTGAGTTTCCAAACAGTCCTTGGCCTTTGGCCTCCATCCCTCAGGCTATGTGCACTGCGCTAACACTGCACAATGTTGGAGGGTGTTCCTTTCCCAGGTTGTGGCTGGTGCCCGTTCTTGTGGCTTAAGGTTTTTTTTCTTGCTTACTTGCTTCTTTTCCTTATTATGTTTAAAGCAGTCTTTCTCCAGATTTCAAGGCTGCATGTTAGTGACCAATACTCCAGCATCATTGATGTATTTATCATTCTGAGGATCTACTTTCAACCTTATCCAAAGTTGAAAGGCCAAAGTCAAAGCCTTTACTCTTCTCCCACACTTACAAGACATATCATGCCAAGATATACCTAGTAGCATGCTACTATTCACCCAGTAATTTCTCATAGTAAGTTGATTACAAAACTAATAGGCCAGAAGTGGGGCTTTGCAAAATTAACATAAGGCAAATTTAGCATAAGGCCTATGGCCTGTTACTAGCAATAACAATTCTCTTTTTATTACTCCACCAGGCAACAAAGGAGAAAGGAGAAAAGATGTGCAGTGAGTAAAGAAAGGAACAGAAGAAAGTTGCAAGAAATGTTTTGTGTTCTTTATGCAGCACAGGAAGCACTTCAGGTATTACAGGGACTGAGTAATTTGAGTATTGTTAACACATGCAGAATACGTACATATTTTATTGGTTGGAAACCTGCCTCTATCAGGTTTTGGAGAGCTTCTAAAATTGACTTGTTGATTTAACTTACTTTAAAAGAAGCATTTTTTTCTTATCAAAACCATTTTAAGAACTGAACAAAGGCAAACAAACGGAGAAAATAAGGAGAAATTGTCTCAGAGATGCACTACTGCTCCAAGCCAACATACTATGGCACAGACAACTTGAGCTGATTCATTTGGGCTCCTATATAATGGGAGCTCAGACACCCAGCTAACATGTGGATACCTCCATTTGCACTCTTACATTTAGATGTCAACAATCTAGAGCTGAAAAGTAGACAATGTGAACAGTAATGTGAGCATAGGCATCAAGTGTCACTTTGGATGCCTAGACTATCACATCTAATCTCCAACTTCTGCACCAGAAGGTCATGAATCTCCCATGAGCACTGTTACATGTTTGCCACACTAAAATACCTTGCATAGCCAAATGTTTCTCAAGTGGCACAACTTCAAAACTTTCATAATTTAAGGAGATAGGTCCTATCATTAACACTAACTTCATACTGAAAAGTACACCTTCCAAATAGACATTAATCATTTTTTATAAGAAGCTGACAATAATAAATTACTTACTAATAATATTTAAAAGATCCACAGATTAAAGGAGAAAAACTTCTATGAATCCACATTTCAAAGTAACATTGAGATCAAATAGACTCATCAGAGAAGGACAAGAGAATACTTGGGGAGAAACGTTTATTTTTGTATAAAATTTAAGCTCTAATTGTCACACACACACATACACACACGTATACTTAAGAAATTCAGCCGTTACTTGACTTCCATTACATACTTTACCACACAAAAATAGAGAATTTTAAATTACAGTGCCTTAACTCAAATACTGTTTACTCAAATAGCAGGATGAAAATGAGTAAATTGGTCACACTTGTCTGTCACAACTGAAGTAGAATCTAAAGAACATAACTATTTTGGGTTTCTAAACAATACCTTGTTTTACAAGCTGCTTTATTTCAAAGTAATTTCACTGACTGACTTCAACACGATTGACACAGAACTCAATACCTTGGCAAGTAGCTTGTAGTCTCTAGGGTGCTGCATCAGAAAAACCTTTTGGCTGCCTCGTACTTAATGGAGCCTCTGTTTTGAATGGAATTTTTCCTAGAAGTGTTTTTAAGGCAGTAAATCATTCCCTTTTCCAACCACATCATCTGGCTAACAGCTAAATGCATCCACCATTAGCATCTTGAAACTGTGTTCTGATCTTGTATGTTACTAAGGAGAAAACAGTTGCTTCTTTTGCTCTGGTGTGAAGTAGAAGATTGTTTGTTCTCTGTTGTAAAGGAACCTTCATTGCCACCTTAGGTGGAAAAGAGTAGACTTTGAAAGTTTGCCTCATTCAATTTAGTTTATTCTCATTGTTCACATTACTAAAATTTATAAAAATATGGCTTTTGTTCTTTGCCATATATATTTCAGAGGATGGAAAATGTTTACAGGACGATAAAAGAAGAGGTCTTAGGAAAAGCTTGATTTGTGAGTCAAATAATGACATGGCATTCTGGGAAGCTAGAATCTAGTCTATAGCATCTGTGGTTGTTACTTAGGTTTTCTTTATAAGAACTTTTCAGGTATCATTTCTCTCATCCTAATATAAATTTTTAAATTAGATCAGCCAAGGCATATCCAGAAAGTATCTTTTTTGATCATAATACGAATATGATGTGACTAGCTCCTATGTAGATAATGTCTGAAAATGTGTATAGCTTAATGAGATAAATTGAACCTTTTGGGTTTTCTTTGTCTCTGGTGGCCATATTTGAAGTGTGGATAATATCACTCCAACTCCAATATCACAATGAAGATATGAAATTAAATTAGGCACATTGTGGTTACTACAACAGGAAAATTCAACAAGTTAATAAATAAATCTTTCTTCATAGCAGCAATGAATGAAGCTTCTATGAATAATATGAAATAAATAACATATTTATTCAATATATATTCTTTGTTTTCATTCCCTACCCTTTCATCGGATAGGTCAGGTGTGAGTAAAAATGTGAGTAGTTGCTCATGAAGTGAAAGCCATCAACCTATTCACTATATGACATAGACAGAAGGTGAATGAGTTCATATAATTCCAAACTGCCCATGTATGGGCTTGAGATGCAAACTGAGGTTTCACTTGCAATCTTCATTCCGACTGTTTGAACTCTTCTGTTCAAATGTAACATTGACTCCTAACACAGCCTTTTGTAGAGAATATAATATTAAGACTATCTTTGCTGGAGCTTGTGTAGATAATGGACAGTTTGGACCATTTTTCAAGAAATAACTCTAGAAAATAGCAAAATGTACAGTGTTTTGCTTTAGTGCACATGAGAAAAGTAATAAATATTGTTTAGTCCTATTTTAACATCAGACTTCTGTTTTACTTATGCATCTTTGGACAGTACAGTTTTCTCTTACAAAACAACTACATAGTAGAATGAAAAACAAATGATAATTGTCAATGAGCAAATAGGACTCGAAAACTTGAAATTTTGGTCTTTAAATAGTGATAGCTTATGGTTTTTTTGATTTCTTCAATCTTAGACATTCAGTGGAACAACGAGCTTTAAACTCATTACAGTAAGATATAAGAAAATGTTCGAAATCTAATAACACTGTATTCTATTAAACAAAAAATTCTAAATGTATGCACTGTACTATTTGCCTGCACAGTCCTATATTTCTATAAAATGTATTTTTTTACACTTATCTCAGTCATCCATATAATGAATTATTAAGGCCTCAAAAGTTTGCAGTCCTTTTTGTTTGTCAGAAGTACACTTTATTTAAGTTTTAGACTCAAGAATTTTTCCAAATATTTGAGTTAGGAATTTTCTTCTCATGCGTCTTCTTAATCTACATATCAAAATCTTCGGGTAGAGGAGAAAAACATCGTATTCCAAAGTCCTTGATAAAACTTATCTGCCCGAGTGGTACCTACCGTAATTTGCTTTTGAGTGAAATAGTTTTTCTCAAAGGCAGTGTCTTCTTCACAAAACAAGTTTCTTCCACTTCTAGACAACAAAAACAAAGTACGTACCATTCAGGGAGAATCAGAAGTGCTATCATGTGAATTGTTTGTGAAATTCAGGTAGATAATAAGCATAAATAAATTATATCAGAATCTTAGGCAATAAAGGTACAAATAGCTCATATTAGCTGTATATATAAACATGTATATGTATATATATGTATCCTTTCTAACTAAAATTAATTATATGAATGAAATCGGTAGTGGGGGGAAAAAAGCTAAAAATCATCCCCTTTTTAATAAACTGTTACCCGTGAAGTCAAACTTTTACAATTGTTCACTTTACAGGAATTCAGAGTTAAAAGCTTGTACAACATCGTAAAATTAATCATGTTGTCCATTAGCAAGATGGAGTATGACAGAGCTGTGATTTTTCAGGTTTTTTTAATCACTCTGTTTAACCCATGGGTGGTTTGTCAAATTGCCTTTAGGTCTTGGTTGACATCTCTGATATAGGTAAAGATGTTAACAAGTAACTGAGTACAAGCCTTGTCATATCTGTTATGTAGGAATTAAGAGGATGAATAATCAGAAAGAGTGAATAATATCACCGATGTAAGAAAGAACACGGAAGGATAGATGCTAAAGTGGACAAGAGCAAGAAACTTGGCAAGATGCCTACCTGCTGAATTATACAAGTATGGCATTTCTACTTTCATTTTGAATAAGCATAACAGTACAAAAGACATCTACTAGCTTGCTAAACCAGAAATTAAATCTTCTGGAAAGTGGAAAAAATGAAGGCCCGAACAATCAGCTGAATATGTTTCCTACATTCTTTCTGATTTGCGTGGAGTGAAACATGAAGTTTCCAATCTGGTAGAATATTATATATTGAAAAAATCTATTAATCACTAACATGAACTAATATTCCATAGTTTGGCAATTCCTACCAAAGGAAAAAAAAATTGGAAAAGTTATTTTAGAAATTTAGAAACAAATTGTCTAAAACATAATTATGATGATTTTTTCCCCAATTTTCTGAATATTATCTAAAAACTACAGTAACTATTTGGGAATAGATGGAGAAATAATATCTTATAACAAAAGAAACTTATGAAGTCATGTTTCAGTTAAATTGATGCATTCCAAAGAAATATATCAGTTTCTTTTGATTTAGTGTTTATCAATGCAAAATCTTCTCTATTAGAATTTTTTTGAACATTTTTTTTCTCTTTTAATTGAAGTTTAGGATGCAAATCTTCCCATTTATCTTCAGACTGCTTTGACAAAGATGTTTTCCTATGAGTCAGTCAGTCTTAGCTACCATTTATAATAATAAAGCGACACTTTAAGGGCATGATTAATTTAGACCTCTTTTAGGTGTCTACATCAGGAAGAAATGTGCCATAACCTGTCTGTTTCCCTCTACTGACTGTAAAAAATGCTTATGATGACATACCCAAATGTATATATCTGCATTGAATGTGATAGTTTTATAAGATGAAACTCATCCTGCAGAATAGGTTTAAATTAACTTCTTAAAAATCTGTCGTTTGAAGACAGACCATCTTTGATTTTTTTTACAAAACTAGTTTTACTAGGAAATAACTTCCAAAAATTATTTTAGCTTATCCTGAAATACATTGACAGTTTTGATTTATCATTCATTTATTTCTGTATCTGCATTTGCAAATGAGTCTTCTGGAATCCTACATCCAAAATTTTTTGTTCCTGTTTAATTATACTTTACATTTCCTATGCTACTCTCAGTTAGGATATAAATGTGCTTTGCAAAGATATTAATGGATTAATTTTTAGACTAGTCATATATATAAAAATGGATATTCTAGCAATGGAACCTGAGATACAGAAGTATGCAAATATTAGACAATTTATTAACAATAAGATAAGAGCACTCTTTCTGATTCCTATCCTTTTAAAATGGTTACCATCTTGGGATATGTCATTTTAGTTTATCACACAGACTAGTTAAAAAGAAGTATTTCAGTAATTTGGAATTGTAACTAATGTTCTGTATGTATAAAATATTTACAGCAGGGAAATTCATTCTTCTGTTACTTCTTTAGTGATGTATTTCTCTTCTAGAAATGACTCATGATACTAATGCAAAACAGTATGATGCATGCAGTAATTACTGCCATATAGTTCTAGTTAGCAATACTACCTGAACTTTTTGTACAAAAAAATAGTGGAAGACCCTTGCAGGAATATCAGTGCATTCATGAAAAAGTTTTTCAAAGTCATTTCCAAGAAATACTTTCAGTGTAAATATATTTACCTACAGCATTATCATTTCAACTTTATATGCATTTATCCTTCAGTAATTCTACAAGTGCATAAATACGCTGTATTAGAGATGTATTCTACAACTATAGCACTTAATAGCAAATACATTCAAGTAGAATATTTTTTCAACAAACACTCAACAACTTTATTCTTTGCAGCATCTTGCTTTGTCAGTAAAGTGTGATTTGATTCAAAAATTGCAAAAAATAGAATTCCACATTAGAAAGTAAGTAATATTATTAGAGAAATGCCTACAGAAGTGAATATTTAGCCTAGGCCTTCATGTGTTGTTTAAAACAGTACTGCATATTTACTGATGAATTTCATCCTGTCTGCCAATAAATCATAGTAACAGTGTTGCATGGTCTGCGGCTACTCGGAGACTATTTTCACTGTCTAACCATAGGCACCTTAATTAGGAGGCTACTTTTGGTTGGCTCCTACACCATTAATGAAGAGAGGGGTGATCATTCAGAAGGTGATTCAAAATAGGAGCTTAAAAGTATGTTTAAGACACAACACTCTTCTGAAACACTTTCTGGAGAAATCTAGCTCTCTCCATTGACTATAAAGGATGTGTCATTTTCTATCTTTATTGCTTTAAGTAGATAATTAAAGCTAGCTTGTGTGGACATCCACCTCTGCTTCCATGTTTTGTGAGATGCTAAATTATACATCATGTATAGTGAGAAGATACTGGCCCTTGGAAGACAGTATGGAGAAGACAAGTATACTAATATGTAGCAGAATTAATGCTCAAGTTGAAATGTCTTCAGTGTCCCAGCTGAAGGCCAGATCTTCATCAGAATATTTGATTGCATCACCTTTGGAAACAAGAATAAATCAGTGCTTCAAAGCGTATGAATGAGGGAAACGAGATTTAGAAAACTGTTTTAAGAGCCTACCCCAACTCTCCAGAATATACATGTAATGACAGACATATGGGCAGTATGTCATTGCTTTACTCAGATGCATGATGGGAAAATGACAGACAGTGGTCATAAACTGAAATAGAAGAGGTTTCAACTCTTGGAACTGCCTTAAATATAAGGAATTTTTTTTTTCACTATAAGGATAGTAAAGCATTGGAAATAGTTGCTCAAAGAAGCTGGATAATCACTGTCCTTGGAGATTTTTGAAACCTAACAGGATAAAGCTTTGAACAAAGTGGTCTGACCTCCTAGCTAACCCTACTTAGAACAGGAAGTCCCTTCTGAAGTCACTTCCAAACTGAATTATCTGTGATTTGATGACTGAATATAGGGTATGATACTCATTTATGAATTATGTCTAAACTGGAAATCTTCCATTGCTTTCTGAGACCAGAGAGAAAAGGCCTTCTAAGTAAAATGCTTTGTAATAGACACTTTCCAAGTACTATTTAGGAGTTTATTTGGGTAAATATTCAGTTCTTTTTGTTTTTTTTTTTTTTCTCACACTCAAAAGTAACATTATTATTGCTAACTATCTACACTAACTGAGTAGAAAGAAGAAAGAACACTGACATACTAAAGTCAACACATGTAAAAATCATTCTCACTGCTCAGAACTCATGTAGCTCTCATGCCTTTACACAGACTTATACACATGTACTGCATACATTTTAGTTTCAGTTATTTTTAATATCTTTATCAACAATGTTTACATGACTACAAGGCAGACAAGAGAGACAAGAGAGGGTTGGGTGGCACCATAGAGGAACACTCAAGGTTCATGGGAGATTAAACAGGATAGATTTGATAAAAGACTTGCACTTCAATTTGCACATGAAGCCCCAGGAACCATGCAGAGGGACCGCTAAAGGGAGGCTGCTGGATGCATGAGTCAGATGCCCAGATAGGACTGACTCACCTTGTACTCCAAAGGCCCCTTAAATCTGCTAGAGCTATTTCCTTGTCTCAGCTGTGCTAACCTGGGTCAGCTACTGCCTGGGAAGCAGCTGGACGTTTTGCTGAAACGCCACATGCATGCCCAGCCCTGATGGGAGTTTGGTCAGTGCGTAGTTTCACACTCTGGGTCTGCTGCCGTGGACTCTGCCAGTCACTGACTCCCTGACAGATCTTCCACAGGTGTTCTCGATACAGTTTGGAATGTAATTTTTTATCTTAGATATGAGTTATTCTTATTCAGGAAGGGAAATTTAGTTGTTAGAATGCCTAGCTTTTCTGAACCATGGACTAAATATGAATTTTGATAGAGAGCAGTACTCCCGTAATTCCAGCAGTTTTGATAAAGAGGAAACCTGCTGACCTACAGAGTAACTGTTTCTCAGCCCTTGAAATCCAAGCTTTTCTCTCTCTTGAAATTTTTTCATTCAGAAAAGCAGATTTACAAACACATGCATATGCATGTATTTTTCATAAACCTCTTCAGATAATTAGGTTAAACTATTCAGTACAAGAATGTAGAGAAACAATGCAAAGAAATGTATGGGACTGTAATAGAAATTAATGTAATGAGATATTCTTAAATATCTGAGTCTGAGCTTTTTCTTTCCTTTGTCTGATATTCGTGATAAAGTCATTCAAAATTTAGCTAGATAATGTTCCCTCTGAGATATACTATCACTGCAAGCAAATGTCTCATCTAAAGGTATTTATGATGACTAGTTTATATGTTTTTTTTTCTTTTATCTCCATGCATTACTTAAAAAAATAATAATAAAAAAATGTCCCCCAAGCCCTGAAACATTTATCTGGATTATTTTCATTTAAACAATTCTTACTTCTTTTCTGCAAAAATAACTCCCTGAAACATTTATCTGGATTATTTTCATTTAAACAATTCTTACTTCTTTTCTGCAAAAATAAGTCACCCTTGCTTTTGAAGTTAGAACTTTTCCATAATATTGTACCTTTTGATCATATTTTGTGACTTAATATACTAATAATTTACTCTTCCAGAATTGTATGATTTTGGCCTGCTAAGTGCATGCTCAAAAACACATGAACTAGCTTATGATTTTTTCTTGTGACTGATTTCTTAGAGTCTCCTAAAAAAGTATAGGGAATTATCCTCATTTGCTCAGTCTTCTCATAGCCCAACTGCAATGCAGAAAATGCAAAATAATGCATGTCATAGCCATTTTTACTGAATGCTAATGTAAACCCAGGAGAAGTATCTCATTTATATGTGCTTATAAATTGTGCTAAGAAGAACTAGACAGTAACTGTAGTCAAATACAAATCAATACAAACACACATATTTCTTTTAAAATCATTACATTTTTTCTACACTGAGTATAAGCAAACACATTAGAAGTGACTTTTGTTTTAGATCACAAAGATCAACAGAAGAAAAAAGAAAGTATTCCATGAAAGCTTGAGCAGTCAGTCTTCCTTCCCTGATGGACAATTATTCATCTCCACAGACAACTGAAACCCTAGAGATTTATCCTGGAATACACAGAAAACACAAAGTACAAAGAGAATTAAAAAAGCACACAAGGATGTTTCCAAATTAGGGTGTTTCCCACAACCAGCAACTAAATGTTTCATGATTTACCTTTGATCTTTTGGTTTTACCGATGCTATTCAATACCCACCCTTAGTTCACCTAACAGAGTAACAAAATCCTCAGCTCTTTACAGCCCACCTCTAAAGAGCAAACTCCAGCTTCTAATAAATATAAAGGAGAATTGGCGACTTAGATATTCTAGCAGAACATAAAACTGCTGTATTTTGGAAGACAGTGATAAGCTGATGGGAATGCAATTCAAGGGCTTTGTTAGTCTCGAACAATTCACTTCATGCTCCCAACAGCTGTTAATAGGAAATGAGATTGTTAGCAGAAATGAACAGCTTTTTTTGTTTGTATCAAGTAACGCAGATAAATGGGTTGCAGGTATAATATGCTCCTATTATGATAAGCCATTTAAAAAAGGCAGCCTCTCTTCAGAGAGTGGGAATTAGAGAAGTGTTCATCGCTGGAATACATTTACTCTGACTGAAAGCAAGTGTATCCTTAAACTTTAGTTCAAGGACAAAAACTGAACCAATATATGTTTCCTGAGACTAGGACTCCAAATGCTAAGACCATTTTTGAATTTACTTCAATGATCTAATACCGAATGGACAGAGAACTTACTCTCAAAAGAAAACATTTGTTCATAAGAAGTAAAGGTTTCTTAGACAGATGGAGATTAAAAACAAATCTAGAAACATTTTCACCAAAGTGGACACCAATCTGTCCCATGTTGTTTTGGGTATTCTAATACCGTCTGTGGTATTAGACTATGTTTGGAGCACATTCTCACTTTCAGTTTGGGATGTCAATAACCTTGGTGGTTCGCTTTTGCATGGACTTGTCTATAGCTACTTTGCAGTGAGGCACCATATGCAATTGAACACAAAATGTCCTCCAAATAACTGTACAAGTCCTAATCTGTCTTTATATTACCGCCTCCTTATCTACTCAGTTCTCAATTAGCCTTTATTTGTTGGAGATTATTTGCTCAGGTGGATATATACATATAGTTGACATTTAACATTTCTTTACAGTTCTCTGTTTTCTTCACAAGTCATCCAAACAATGCTTGAGCATATCTCCCCATCCTATGCCCCTGGAATATGGCATTGATGCTTTTGTGAACGTAATATCTAACTTTAATTTGAGGGAATAAAATTAACTCATTAATACTTGCATGTTAAAAAAGTTTAGAGATTTGAGGAAATGGAAGATGAAGATGAAATGGCCGCTTGAAGCAAGCTGAAGGATGACAGCTCCAATTCTGGCAGCTCCCTGTACTGTATTCCCTAACCGTGCTGTCTGAAGTCTGCCTCAATTCTTGCTGCTGCTTGAGACCCCCACTCCTCCCTAAGAACAGAGGAAAAAGGGCTGTGACAAGGAGATAACTCTTAGGAACAGATTAATGTACTGGAAATGGCATGGAATATGTCTTTCTGCCCTAACAAAAGTGCTGTAATAGTAATCTGAGACCAGATCTGCTGGCAACAAACCATTGCATTGCAATTCAGCTTTCCATTAAGGTTGACCCCCAATACCCCAGTTCCTCTTAGGCCATTCTTGGGAATTTTTCATGAAAGAGAAATTTAAAATGGTCAGTGCGTTTTCTGGGCAAACTGCCAGAAGCTTATAAATAGTTTGCTGCTAGTGTCTGATGCTTGCTTTGCTGCTCGGGCAGCATGGGATGAAAAATATCGTTTCCATAAATCAGGAAAAAATCTCCTTCATCTGAGCTAAAATTACATTACCTCATGCAAAAGTTACATAATCTAACATAAATTCAGGCTACTGCTTATAGGTTTAAACCCATACTGTCCACCTGGATCCCTATTTTCCCTGTTTTTAATTGCTCCAACCTCATTTATTCTGGCACTAATGTTAGGGGAATCAGAGAACAGATCCAAATGAAAACCAATCCACCAAAAAATAAAAAGTTATTTTCCATTCAGATCAGTTCTATCATTTGATTGATTTTGCAGACCTATGGTTGTCGATGCTAGCATGGGAAACAAACAGGTGAAAACAGAAATGGAGGGAGAGTCACTCCTTTTGGTGGCAACCAAGCTGTATGCTACGTGAAAGTGAAACGCCAGGTGGAAACCATTGACTGCAGAAGTCCTTCCTCACCTTTTAATCTAGGAAATTCAGATGATTAATATCTCTGAGACTTCAGGGTACCAGATTAACATCAGAGCAAATAGAGGTATAAGATCTAGCTGCCTTCCAAATCTGTGATCCAGAAAGTATTCCCCAAACTCATAAGCAGACAGCACTCAGTCTTCTTGGAAAAGAGAAAAGTCTAAGAATAACATGCATATTAGCACCAAGTTTTCTCTTTCTGTTGAAAATTGAAATCATTGTCTCCCCAGATATTTAATAGAGCTTAATAGCTAACAGGGGCAGCTGTAGCAGTCTGTGAAGCAGTTGTCCCAGAAAGGTGTGCAGAAGGGGGCCAGCAACTCTGCTAAGGGCAATGTCCAACAGCTCAGCAACAGTGCTGATGCGTGTGTGATGGTGGGCACGATCCCCAGCACCCACTGAAGAAACTATCCTTGTTGCACCAGAAGCCTTGATGCAGAACAAGGTCCAGAGGGAGAAGGCAGCTCTCTGAATCTGGAGCTGTGGAGGTGCCGGGAGTACTTTCCTGAGGCTGGGGCAGGAGGAGGTGGGGTTCTGACTTGCAGGAGGTGAGTGCTGGTGGAGAGTCTGTATCAAAAATAAAGGAGCTTCAAGAGGAGGTGAGCAGGCTATGTAGCATCAGAGATAATGAAAAGGAGATTGACCAGACCTTCTTCAGGATCTTGTGGATGTAAAAGGAGCCTCATTCACCAACTGTACTGAAGAAGAGCAGGCAGAATATGTGCTCATTGCTTTGGAAAATGGAGATTCCCATGATGGTGAAGATTGGAAGCTTGTGACTTCCAGCTCCTGCAAGACAGCTCCTGCTCCATCTGCATATTTGCAACTGCAGAAGAGGTTTAATGCCCTGGTTTCAGATGAGGAACTGGGACAACAGCAAATCATAGCTGGCTGAGCCTGAGCCACACAGTAGCACCAGAAGGATGCTGGAAGGTTTTCCAGCCCTTGATCTATTCTGGCTTTCGGAGCCAGCTCTTTGGCTTTCCGTAGGCACTCCTGCCCCACTGGCAGGGAAACTTGGAATGTGTCAAGCATAACTACATGGCTCTAGGGTTAACCATCAAGGGTCTAGGTATTTTATTTATCTTTTTTTTCTTTGATCCTGCTGGTGAAGTGGAGAGGTTAGAGCTGCATAAACAACAATCAATTGTGCAGCTGGTGTTGACAGCAAGGAATCTGCTTTTACAGATATGAGCCCTTCTCTGAGGATTAAGGATTGCTAGAAAGAGATTGGATCCACCTAATCAAGTAAGAAAGCATTTTTGACAACCAGGTGGTAAGTCTGGTGAGGAGAGCTTTTACCTGGGAATGATGGGAGAGGGACATGGTGTCCCACAGGCAAATGTCCAGTGGTGGACTGAACTGATAAGCAAAGGTTGCAACATAAAGTGGACAAGAGAGACCTTTTAATCAACAAAACAGGAATGAAGGGGGTCCACTTCAAATATGTGCACAGATACAAGGAAATGCTACAAAGATAGTAGATTGAGGAATCTCTCACGCTTTTCCTGGGAAATAAGCCATTTGGGTGACCATCTGAAGTCCTTGTACACTAATGCATGAAGCATGGGGAATAAATATGAGGAATTAGAGTCCTGTGTGCAATTGCAGTCCCAGTTTCACTGGGATCACCAAGACCTAGTGGGAGAGCTCACATGATTGGAGTGCTTTAGTGGATGGATACAGGTTTTTTAGGAAGAAAAGGCTGGGGTGGAGAGGGCGCTGCCCTTCGTGTGGAAGAGTGGCAGGTATACATGGAACTCTGCCTAGGGACAGATGATGGGCCAGCTGAGAGCTTGTGGGTCAGAACTATTGGGCAGACAATGCTGTGGGGATGTCTGCTAGAGACTACCCAATCGAGAAACAATAGAGGTCTTCTTAAAACAACCCGAAGCTTCCTCATATTCACAGGCCTTGGTCCTCATGGGGACTTGAACCAGCACAGTTTCTACTAGACTGACGACAGTACAGCAGGACACAAATAATCTGGGAAGTTTCTGGAATCATTGATGACTTCCTGACACAGCTGTCCAAAGACCTGATGAGGGAAGTTCTGCTGAACCTCATATTTACACACAACAAAGAACTGGTCAGGGATGTGAAAGCTGAGCGCAGCCTTGGCTGCTTGACCTTGAGATGGTGAAATTCAGATCCTGAGAAGGTGACTGATAGTGGTCAACATCAATTTATGAAGGGAAGAAAAATCATGCCTGACCAGTCTGATAGTTTTCTATGACTGTATCCATGGGTTCATGGACAATGGGAAAACAGTGGATGCTGTTTATTTTGACTTTAGTAAGGCTTTTGACACTATCTCCTATAACATCCTCGTAGACATACTGATGAAGTAAAGACTAAATAGGTAGATAGTGAAGTGGTATGGAACCGGAGTGAACCGCTGAGCTAAGAGGTTTGTGATCAGTGGCACGAAATCTACTGGGAGCCTAGTAAATAGTCTTGTCCTCCAGGGATCAATACTGGGTCCAGTACTGTTCATCTTCTTCATTAATGATCTAGACAGGGTGCACCCTCAGAACTTTTATGGATGGTACAAAGCTGAGAGGAGTGGTTGATACACCATAGGGTTATGCTGCCTTTTAGAGGGACCTTTTCTCAACTGCTGGAAAAAGAGGCAGAGAGGAACCACATGAAGTTCAGTAAAGGAAAGTGCAGAGGAGGAATAACCTCATGCACTAGGACAGGCTGCTTGAAGAGCAGCTCTGCAGAAAAAGACCTGGGAATCCTGGTGGACAATAAGTTGAACATTAGCCAGCAACGTGCCTTTGTGGCCTAGAAGGCCTGGGATGCATTAGAAAAAGTGTTACTAGCAGGTCAAGGGAGGAGATCTTTCCCCTCTGCTCAGCCCTGGTAAGGCCACATCTACTAGGTCCAATTCTGGTCTGTTCGGTACAAGGGAGACAAGGACATACTGGAGAGAATTCAGCATAGGGCCACAAACATGATTAAGAAATTGGAGCTTTTCTCATACAAGGAAAGGCTGAAGACCTTGGGACTGTTTAGCCTGGAAAAGAGAAAGCTTAGGGGGATCTTATCAATATGTATAAATACTTCATGGGGAGAATTAAATAAGATAGATCTGGACTCTTCTCAGTGGTGCCCAATGGAAGGATGATAAATGAACTGAAGGTGGAAAGGGTTGGGTTGAGAAGCCATGGAGTCTCCATCCTGAGAGAAACCCATCTCCTCCAACAAATACATCTCTGAGCAACTTGCTCTAGCTGACTCTGCTTGAGATGGGTTGAACTAGGTGATCTCTAGAAGTTCCTTCCTACATCAGTGATTCTGTGATTATTTCACATATAGAGGTAATTAAGAAAAAGAAGTGAGGAACAGCAGAGCTACGTGCTATTCATCTCAGAAAATAAATTATACTATGGAAAAATTCATGTCTTCATTTCAGTTTATTTTAAAAATGGATGAGTTTTAGTTGTCTAAACATTAGTATCATTTTAGGCAGTGTGGGGTGTGCAATGGCTGCTCCAGAATCTATAATAATCTTGTGGCATGTCTGCCAGCTCCATGCAGATTTCTAGGTTACACCGGCATATCACAAATTATGTCAGGCATCTATATTTAGTCAATTTGCTTCCTTTGAAAAGAAATCGTGCTAAGAAATTTAAGTTCATATTAAATACAGACAAAGAACAAAAGCTGGTATCTATAAATAAAATCTGAGAGGAATCCAAGGAAAAAGCTTGAGCTAACATTGTCCTTCACTACTAGGTTTGTGTACCTAGGAATATCATCTATTGCTTTCAAATACTATAGAAGTGAAAGGGCAAAAGTGATCTGTGAGCCTGAAGGCTTTGGTAATACCTTTACCAAAGATTAAGGACTATAGATTTCATTAAGATTTTATGTAGTTTGTATTTCTTTCAAGTTTCTTGGAGGAAAGGGAATTGTGCTTATTAACACTTTCAAGGCCAGAACTGGACTCTCAGAATGTCAGTTGTGTCTATTTTAAATAAAATACTAGTCACTCAGAAGAAGATATGTTTGATTTAGCCAAGATTTTCTTCTTCTTCTTCTCTTCTTTTTTTCCCCCAAATCCATACAAGAGAAAGATATTACTAAAAATGATTGCAGTAAATGCTAAAAGAAAAAAAACCTCCATTTCTATATTTTATTTTTATCTCAGTAAACTCTTAAAATATCTTGAAGGACTATAACAGCTCCCACAGGAATTGTATAGTTCCTCTACATAATTTATAAAGCCTGTAACAAAGCTAACCTTTAGCCTGCTTGCTTCACTCACATTCTTTACTCCTCCACCACTTATCAGAGAGTTGTAAAATTGAATTTGTTCTGAACATGGCTCTATATTTTATATATAACAGATAAAATGAAACATAATATTTAAAAAAGATGTGTAAACATCACTGTTAAAATGAGAATGAAAGCAGACTGATGAGAGGAAAATTATTTTGACAAAGTTAGAATAATAACGAAAGAAAGATGAGGGAAAAAATAACCAAATGTCAGAAGTCTGTTGTGACTAAGAACACCCACCACTCTGATAAGCTTTAGAGAAAGCAGTGCCATTAAAAGTGGCTTTAAGTACCGCTTCAAAAAGCTTGGCGTTCTGAGGCTTGGCTAAGCTTCAATAAACTAGAAAGAGCACTGACACAAAAGGGATTATTACCAACATTGCATTAAAAAAAAATCAGAAAAAAAGTAAAAAGCCTTTTAACCTGCAATTATAAACTGTCTTAATGTCTTGAATTATGCTTGGTTTTGAAGGGCCGTTGTCAGTGTAGTGGGTTCTTGATTTAGAAAATCACCATAATAGACTCACCCATTGTGCTTGTCCTTCAGATGAACATATTATCTTGTGGAGTACAGGAGGAAGGAAAAAGCTTCAAGATACTTTTTGTAAGACAGCTATTAATGCCTCCAGTGGTTCTTTGAAGAATTATGGATAAACTATATGCTTCTGGCATCTTTAGCATGATGTTTTCTAAACTCCATAAAGCACATTCAGGTGAAATGGATAAAATATCCAGTAAATAGTTGGTACTAAAGCTGGAATTCATTACCCTTTAGCCCTTATGTATTTAATCTAGTTGTCTAGCATCCATTTAGGATTAATGGAGAGAGAAAAGTATCACCCAAGAGCAATTCACCCTGCCTGTCTTAAAAAAAAAAAAGAAAGAAAGAAAAAATCTGTTAGGCTAGAATATATTTCATTCTGGAATCCATTAAAAAGAGCCAGAAAATCCATTAAAAAGAGCCCTTGAAAAGGAGTCAGATTCCACTATTTAGTTTAATCTAAATTCTTAGGTTTTAGATAGGTACAACTGCGTGAGAAGGATACCGCTTGAAGTGTAGTGTGCATCACAGTACTAGGCTAACCTATAAATGTAAATAACCTACCTTTGGAACCAGAAAGTTCAAAAATAAGGCTATCCAAAGTCATCCAAAGGTAGTTTGATACGTATGCAAAATAATATTACACAATGTCAACATGTGCTAAGAAGTCAGTAAGTTATAAAATATTTGTAAGAAAACTGAGTCACTGGACAGTAAAATGACTTGCAAAATGAAATAACAGTGAATACACAATAAGGTTTGGGGTAATTACTGGTAGAATAAAAAACTTGATGGGCTGCCCAAGGCTATGCTGGATTAGTCATTAATGCTCAGGAAGGAGGTCCTAGAATCACAGTGAGTTCTCACCTTTAGGTCAGCACATATGACCAATATAAAAGACAGAGAAAATGCTGGCAAACATTAGGAAAGAAAATGAGACTAAACAAGCAAATATTAGTAAGTCTTTGTCTCAAACCATTGTGTTCAAATCTTAAAGTTTTGTTCACCCCATTTTAAAAGGTATATGGTTCATATAGAGAATATATTAAAAAAGAATATCAACGATTTTCAGAAGTAAAGAATTACTTCCAGCTGAAGAGACACTAAACAGGTTTCTGGACTGGAAAAAGATGAGTTATCCCAGAACTCTATAAAATCAGAATGTTTGAAGAGAATACAAATAAGGAATGATTATTTATTATCTCTCATAATACAAAATAGGAGAAAAATATAGAAATTATCAGATAAAAATTAAAAAGAAAATAAAAAGAAAATAGTATTTCATATACTCATGAAACAATATTTCCAAAATCATTATTTCACAATGTAAAGTATAAATGTTTTTGAAAGGAACTAATTTAACAATAACTCTTTACATAATTTTTAATATATATCTTCTCTTCTGAAAACATTACCCACTAGTCACCTTGAGTGTTAATATACTGGGAGAGAGGAATTTTTAGCCAGATCTAGCATGGTGATACTTATGCTTACACATTTTCAACTCTAATTATTTAGAATTACTGAGTCTGTCAGGTTGTGAATTCTTTCCTTCTGTTATATAGCTATCTTTTAAGCTGAGGAATAATCTTGTTCAGCATAGTTATGATAATGCATTATTTTCATTTAGGCCTGCTATTTTAAAGAAAAACATAAAAAAATACAACATTATTAATAATATTAAATCTAATGGAGCCCAGGGTATTTCAAGGTTTGTATTTATATCTGTCCTGGAACATCTGTTGACCTCTTTGCTGATGTTATTGCTCTCCTGAAGACAGCTTTCTCAAGACTGATACTACATCATCGAGAAGTGCCAGTGTTGTATCGACTGAATGAATTTTGCCAGAGAAGAGAGTTACTTTATTGTGTGCTATTTTTAAAAAGAATTTGCAATATTCTAGAAATAGTAATGAGAAAAAGAGACCGGCCCAACAACATTGTTATCATTTTTACTGTTGTATCTAATATCAATTCATTCTATGAAAGTAAATACAAGCTGAATTTACTCAGCAGAACTGAGAAGGCATGGCATAGTATTTGTCTGGAAAGGAGTTTGTGATTCTCTTTCCTTTGCAGCTCATTCATATCTAGAATTTTTCATCAAAATAGATCTAGAAAAGATCAATGATGAATAAAGCTCAGAGACTGTTGCTATTATTTCTTTTTTTTGAAGTACTATTTGTACCAAGTTCCTGGAAAATCCAACGTTATGATTCCTAACATTGCTCTTATTTACTGTGTTAATTTTAAATAATTTCTATAACTTCAATAAAATTGTCTATAATTTACATAAATGAGGGAGAACCAGATGTTCAATCCTTTACTTAACGTTTGACTCAGCTTCAGATTTTGCAGTAGTTTTCAGAGATTTTTACAACTGAGTTCAAATAATAATAATAATAAATACTGTGTTAGTTTTCATATTCTCATTTTATTCTCTCTTGTGAGTGTCAATTCATGGAATTAAACATAAAGTATTTGGAATAAGAAAAAACAAATTAAAACAAAACAAAAAAAATGGAAATATCAGTAAAACGTGGTAATCACATACATCTATGTATATTAATGTGCAAATCAACCAACTATTGATTTCTGTACTTAAAAAAATGAAAAGCTTAATTTGCCATATTGTTTGATCATGCATCTTGGTTGTGTTGAAAACCTAAACCAGACCAAGTCACATACCAGAATAAGTAAAGATTTGAAACAAGAACCCAAACAATTCTTAAGCAAAGTAGATTTCAAGTAGCAGAATTTTGACAGAATTAAAGGGTTAACTCTTATGTCAAGATAGACCAATCTTTAAAATATTTCCTTTATTTTTGTGGTAATTTCATTTTTCCCACTTAATGGCTTAGGTAAACATATTTCTTCAGAACTTAGCTGTTTTTTCTTGTGTTTATTTTCATATGGACTCTATAGGTAATTTTATACAATATAATGAAGAGTTGTGAGGAAATAATACACTAGTTTTGAGTGAACTACCTTCAGACTCTGGAGATAATATAGCTATATTAGAGTCTTACTGCATACTCCAGCTGCTAGACACTACTTCTTTAACAGTGCTAGTTATAGTATTAGTGGTATAAACTAGCTTATCTGGATCTACTCTCAGAATCTTGCATGTCACTGCATTTTGCCACAGAAATATATTGGGTGGTATTCTGACCACATGTGCACAACTACTGTGTAGATTAATCATCAAAGATTCCCTTTCCAGTCAATGGAGAAAAATAGTCACTTGTGTAAGACAATTCATCTTACCCTATAATAGATGTCTAAAATAAGTCAGATGAATAGCACTCTAAAAGAGAATATTTCTCTCTAATGACAGACTGACAGTCATTAATGAAGTCTAGGGAGTAATGTCTAAGCTGAATTACGTGAGATGAGTCCCACCTAGCTTATGCAATTAATTAGCATAAAATGGTATATATTCTAGGTAGAATCATTCATAGTACTGAGAATATGCTTTATATAAGGAAACACTTAAAACATCCACTTAAATTTATATAAATGGTTCTGTTAACTACTACAGAGTGTTAGTATATGAGTGTTAAGCTCATGTGCTTAACACTGAACACGAACTAGAACAAGAGCAATCCACTGCATTTTTATAAATGCATCCATTTTGTTATTTTCAGCAATGAAACAGACTGCTTGTACAATAATTGATATTGCTTTACAGCAAAGAGGCATTTTTTAAGTGAAAAAGATGAAGATTTGACATGAGTTACTGATGTCAAAGACAAATTATTTCTTAGTTACCTACTTCATCATAATAGCTGCATTCTGATATGAAAAATCTGATTTAACTTTTAGATTTTCTGAATACACACCTTATCTTGTTGTCAAGCATTTGCAGGAGCAGCAACAACAAAGTAGCTACCAGCATTCGAACATAACAAATGAAAACAATATCAATGAAATATAAAAGGCTAGTCTCAAATTAATTTGGTGAAAAATCTCAATTACATATTTTGAAGGCATACTACCTATGAACTAATCCAGAAATGAAAGTGTGAGGTCACAGACTGCTGAGAAAAAACAAGAAAGAAAGTGAAAATATAGTGTAATGATTCCAAGCAAAAAATAAAGTATAATAAAACAAAAACAGTGATCAGAGAGTCAGTGATGACAAAGGATATCATCATAGCTTAATATACTTATTTTCTGAAGTATGTGTGATAAAAGAATAGCCTGACATCTTTTTACATAATCTTCATATTTAAAATTAGAAAAGGAAGTACTACATTTAAAAAGTATTATCATTATAAAATCTTCATATTTAAAATTAGAAAAGGAAATACGACATTTAAAAAGTATTATCATTATAATCTTTTTATTTAAAGAGCAAATACAGTATGGAAAGAGGAGAAGATCATGACTGATGATCTTTAGATGAAGCAAATGGAGCACCCTAGCTCTGGAACACATAGGGACATTTTTTGAACAGAATTACTTGCTGTTGCAGCTGCTTATATCTAGGTCAAATCTTTTAGCGCCTCATAGCATTTTCAAATAAATAAATATCCATTTTTAAAGTATTTTCTATGACCTAGAGAAGTAAAGAAGTGTTTGACTTTAATTCTAGATGCTGCTCAATCACATGGAGTGCTAATACTCAGTGCTTTGCACTGAGTCACTAGAATAATTGTGTTGAAATAAATAATAAAAAGAAAGCAGAATTTATTGTTCCATTTTCCAGTATTAGTAATATCTATATGTAGTGCAAGTACCTTACCTCATGTGCTTATTTGAAAGTATTATTAACCCTAGAGGTAAAGGAAAGGAAATGTGTTTTCCCCATGTCACTACTTGGAGGCTGTAACATCTTGTGTACAATCAAGGTCAAATATGTTTAAAGTTTAGTTAACTGGAAAAAAATAAATAATAATAATAAAAAAAAAACCCTCAAAACTACCTCTTTATTTGCGTATTACTGTTTTAAGATATCTTTACATTGTAAGGCAAAGATTATGAAATATTCTAAATCAGACATTAATAGAATGATGTAGAAAGTTTTAACTTGACACAAACATTCTTGCATATATGAATTAATGATGATTTAATCAGATTTTTTTTTTAATTATTTGATGCAGTTTGTCAGAGAAACGTCACCTGAGTACACATATTTGATCCAGTTCTCATAGCAGCTCCTATTCTATTAATATTCACATGCACTCTGGAAGCAGTATTAACATTGTACTGTAGAAGGCTATCTTGCTGTTCATGGGTTTTTTTGGATTATTTTGACCAAAAGAAAGGAACAGAAACAAAAAATGGTCTTGCTCAGCTTCTCTAAAGCTCTAAAGTTTCCACAGTTATTTATGTGGCTTCTTTAAGTCCAATATGCATAGTATAACAAGTTCAGTAGTATTTTGGGATCAGTATTCACTCAACTAGTTTGCAATGATATTTGATGCACAAATGGTCTAGGAGATGTAGAAAAGCTGTACATCTAATGCTAATATTATAATATATATCTTTGGATTTTCCTTGTGCCACTGCCAACTCTTCAAAATAGCGATCCTGCTTTTAATGTGCATTGAATCTAAATCCTGTCAATACAAACCATATTTTTCAAGTGTGACATATCACAATCATATTTCCATTAATGAGATTGGGAAACTTTGTAATTCCAGAAAAGAACTGTAACTGAGTTTATTTTAGGGCTTTACACAAAACCAGAGGCCTTGACTACTAATTCTATGGAATAATTTCCCTCAGTTTGTTTTTTCTGCTTCCAAAATTGTTTAGTCTTGCAAATTCTGTATTCAAACATTAATTATAGTAGGTTAATTTGCTAGATTACTATGGGCATAATTCCTATAGCATTTGATGCACTAGAAAACACTTTATTTGTACAGCAATGTTATTTTCAGGGTAACTGTATATATAGAATAGATTTCAGTTTTAGTTTCTGATATATCCTTCTTGTTCGTAGATACACATCCTCTTAGAAACACTTCAAAAATTTGATAATGGGAATAAGCAAAAAAAGTTCTAAAAACCTTTCCTAAATTATAATGGAAAAGATTGTGAAGTCTATCTTTATTTTTAGATAATTTCAGATGCTTCTTATTCTCTCATTACCTTAAATAAATATCAGAATTACTAAATATATTTAAACAATGTTACGAAACAGTATCTCCGCAAGAACTATTTTAAAAGCTTTAGAAATTCAATTACTAAGGGATATTTGTTAAAATAATTATATAAAAATATGTTTATAAATGAATGAAGCACTGAAGGTAATCTCTGCAATGCAAAGGTATCACCCTAATGAAGTTTTCAGGAACTTTACTTGTGGAGTACATTTTTCACTTGGGAGATTAAATAATTTTAATCAGTTACTTGCAGGTACAAATGGACTACAATTATGAATCTATTCTGTGATCCGTCCTCCCTTCTGTTGTCTATCTTACAGCATATGAATGAGCAAACTGAAGAAGACAGAGATGTGATTTTATTGACATTTTCTCAAAATACTGGATCTACATTTCCTTTTCAATAAAATCAGATTGTGTGAGACTAGTATCCAAATGAAATTTATTGATTTTCATTTCCAGGTGGGTAGAAATAATGATGTCCAGTGGAAAACAACATCCACAGCTGGCATACTCATTATGTATTTAGCAAGATAGACGTATTCCTCAGTGTCCAACGAGTTATAAAATCTTCACCTGTAAGGCAGCTATGATCACTTCAGTTAAGCTGTAGACAGAATCACTGTAATGTTTATGTCATCTCATGAGAATACTTTTTTGATGTAGTCTTCTAACTTTTTAGAATGACTTACAAGAATTAACTCCTTTGGGTGGTGCGGTCTTCATAAATAATAATTCTTATCAAATTTGCAGACATTGGCATCACTGATGTACCTACTACCAGTTAAGTTAAAATTATGTTTTATTTTCACTTGAAGTGAAAACCATTTTATATTACTTAATTTAATATTCACATTTCCCTTCTCTGCTCTGATGTAAATATTTCAGTTAGGCATTCTCACAGCTTTTATATTTAGTAGAGGAAAGGCAGAAAAGTATATGATTCTCAGCTGTGGAATTCATTTCTGCTATAGAGAGCATTACTCTGTTTGCTAAAGGCAAAACTACTATTATTTTTTGGTGGACTGTTATCAGAAATAAAGATTAGAAGCAGAATTTATTTCCTTTTTGAACAGAAATTAAATGAAAATTTGAAAAAAAGAAGATGGAGTAATGTAAAAACGAAAGAGAACAATCTTAACAAAAAAATTCTGAAATAAGTTTCCTTTTCAAGAAGTCCAGGAAAAAAATAGTTATTTATAAGGTTAGGTATGGCTGCAATATAATGGCTTATGACTACAGTAGTGTCTTTTTATTTATTTATTTTTTTTTTTTTTTTTTTTTGGAGGGGGAGAAGGCAGGGAATCTCTTTCCAATTGAGAGAAAAAAAAAAAAAAAAAAAAAAAAAAAAAGAAAAAATCACAGACTAACCATAAAAGTTAAGAATTAGAACATACCTGAAAAATATGGCTATTCTCACCTCAGCTGTTTGAAGTGTTGCTTTGTTAATGATATGATTTTATCTTGGGAAATTTATTTCATGTAGGATGAAAAGAGTTCTGGATTCTAGTCACTGAACTGGAGTAAGATTAGTTTTATCATCAGAGAAATGATAAAATGCAACCAAATTCTCTATTCTCTTTATGGTCACACCCATAAGAGGGTAAAAGGCAGTGCAAATCTCACAAAATCATGATGTACCTTATTAGTAATTTCACAGGTCCAGGTTAGCCTGTGATATTTCACTTCACCTGTTTTCCACACTAGGAGGCTAAAAAGCCCTAAAAAAATCATTATATTTCAAACTTCTGTATCAAATGATGCACACCATTTTCATTCCACTGTTGCTACTTCGTGACATGCAACATTACAAGTGCTAAAATGGTTGATAGTTAAAGATTGAAAAGTGACTCAAGAGATTTAATTTTGTCACAGACTTTCTATATGACCTTGATCAGGTTGCTTATGCCCAGATCTAGAAAGGAATTTAGCCACATGAGGAATTTTAAACCAAAGCTTAGAGCTTATTCACTATTCATCATTCTTTCTTTCTTTCATTTGAAATGCTTCATTCATCGAAACTTGGGTTCACAAAGCATTGTGACTTAGGTCATCAGTTGCACACACTGAATAGTAAATAGTTCAAGGACAAATGTCAGTGGTTAGAGAGTTTGACATATCTTTGTTTCTTTTTTTTTTTGCCTGAGCTTCCCTCAGGTGTTCCAGCTTTTTTTACTTATCTGGCTAGAGCTTAAGTTTCATAATTCTTCTGTTCTGCTATCAGGATTTAGTGTACCAAACTGTTGCTTGTTCTTCTCAGCATGAAGTTAGTTTGAGGAATTGTGTTTCTTCCTTTTGAGAACTGATGCATAATAATACGGGGCCATGGTAGCTTGTGTTTCGATCAGAGAATTATTGTAGTTAAGTACGGTGCCACTAATGCTTTCATATCTGAATTCATCATGGAATTCAGTTCTCAGATTTTCCTAAAAAATATAAAACAGCTTTTTTTCATGTAGAAGTTACTCTTCAAAAAGGCACTGGAGAATGATATTCTTTCTTTGTACTTTGGATATTATGCCTTTTCTGCTTCATGTGATTTGAACTTGTCTCATTTGACAGGAGAATGCTCTAAATAAAGACCTGTTGAGACTGAGCCACTGTTTAGAAAGGAATAGAAGACAAAAAAGATGAAAAAAGAAGCATTTATAAAGTATGATTATCATCCAAGGAAGCTGTCAAGGGAATTCTTAGTTCTGGTCTGTGTACCAGCAACCCCTCTGGACTGAGTAATCAATGACTCTGTGCTTCAAACAGTTTCCGGACTACAAACCAGAATTCAGAATGTCTTATTCTGTGTGGTACGTAATATCCCTCATTCCACTTACCTTTTTTGGCATGTCTTAGTCAAAATAATTCTATAAGCTCTTGTAAGTCAGTTCTTGTAAATGTTGTTGCTATTTTTAAGTAGAAGCCACCTTCTCCACTTAACCCATTCCAGACATTTCCCTTATTAATCTGATCAAAGAAAAATTCCTGTAACAGCATCTAGCTAAGGAATAGCACCTCCATATATCGTAATAAGCTATAAGTATGAGCTATTGGGTATTTTTTTTTAATAATAACTTTTTTGCTGAAACTGGTATCACTCTTTTCAGTTTTTCACCAAGAGATTAAAAGCTGCCTTCTTAGTACACACTACTTTTAAAAAAATAGTTAGATTGGATCTATAGAAAGGTCTTTTTGCTATTCACTTTACTTCATGTTTTCTAGGTTAATGTAATAATTCTGACTTCTGTGGAAAGCAATATAAAACTTTTTTGCATCTTTGATGTATGTTTCTTGAACATTATTATTAATTACAGCTGTATAAAATATTTTTATTGTTTCCCTATCATCTGTATTTCCTATTTTCTGCATTTTTAGGATTAATAGAATGTATGTGTCAAAAGGAAACTAGAGAAAAATTAATTTTTAGAATATTAATTTTAAAGATATAACATGTGGACAAGTTTTAAATGCTAGAACCATGTTTCAAATACTGAAAGACATTTCTATTGTATCATTAATACAATAAATTTATGTATATTTGAGTATCTTGGGAAAATTGGAGGATAAATCATAAAATCTGACTGAGAAGCAAATAGATCCAAGAGCATTTTTTTTCTGAGAAATTGCATTGAGCAGTTTAGTCTGATTGAAAAAAATATTAATAAAACTATTTCAAGTAAGAGTCAAAAAAGAAGTAAAGTGATATAAAAATAAAAACTATGCTGGAGTTTTAAGAAGACATAAGGACATGCAAACCAGAACTAAACTAAAGGCTGTTGAGATTATCTGTGTTACTATATTCTGACTTTCAATTATCTCCGTGTAAACTTACAATCTCCTTTTGCAAACTAAATTAACATACTCAGCTTTAGAAATCAACAAACAAGATTAAAAAGTTGTTAGAAGTAGACTTGTCTGTTTTCTTGGCAGGCTATTGTTATAGAATTTGTAGGAATTTATTTTGCTTATATACTTTTTAACTTTTTAAGATTTTGTTTTAAAATCAGGTTCAGAAGTTGTTTCATTGGGTTTTGTTTGGTTGGTTTGTTTCGTTTTTTCCAGGAGTGAGGAGGAACAATATATGTTGTACAAATGCACACAAACCCATACACCAATATTTTCTTGATTCTATAAGCCTTGCTTCCATAAGTATCTAGACTGAGTCAAAATTATGTATACATTTTATTACAGAATTATTATACTTTTACAGATTCTGAAATTCTTTGTTTTCTATATGCATGCTCTGATTCTTGTCAGGTCACTTTCCCTTCTACCACAAGTACGTTTGCTTATGAGTATCAGTGGTGCTCCTAAGACTATAAAGAACATGATCAAGTATATTTTTCCATGATGGTAAGGCACAGAAGATAGTTGGTTCTAATGTCACAGGAGAAAATTCTGTTTTTCAGAACAGTCGTTATTATCAAGGATTTTTCACAAAACTAACTCAGGAGTCTCAGAATCAAGTCTCAGTGCTAGACATCAGTCAATGTACAATGACTACACTGATTCTTCATTGTAGTTCTGCAATAAGTCATGTAATCACTGTCTGAACAGCTGCTGTTATACACTTGTAGCAGGAAAATGCAAGAAAACAACTGATTCCTCAGTAATGACAGAAAATTTAACAAGGCAATCACGAGAAACTAGCCAAAACTGCAAATCAAGAATCAGGAACTTTGGCAAAGGACAGACTTGAGGCTAGCTAAAGATTCTTTATAGCCTTAATTATGATACAGCTTTTCTCAACCATCATGATAATGCCTCTTGTATTTCATGAAGATTACATTTTTAAAATAACACCTATCAATAAGAAAAACATTTCTATGAGATTTAAGTTAGTAGTAAAAAAAGATGGAAAGCAAGAAAGTGAAAAAAAGGCCCAAATTAAAAACATAATGCAAAGTTTATGATGAATCAAGTAGAAAAAATAAGAAAGATTTATTCTTCAATTGTGATTAAAGCAGCAGTCAATAATCTCTTCAAGTTCACCTATTAGCCATGATGAACATGTAGTTTAGCGTGGTTGCCAAATAAGGTTCTGTAGGAGACGGAGCACAGAAAAGAGTATCAAATAAAGTGAATTGTTAAACAGAATTCCTAGGTACTTATATTGTCAGAGGGACCTTCTTTTGTTTTTATTTTTTGTTTTTTTTTGTTTTTTATAAAACAGTAGAAATAATGAGAACTCTGAAAATTCATCAGTAGGAATCAAGATTCCAGGTCAGCAACAAATGATTAACTGCAATTAATAATACAAGAACATGTCTATCTTTTTAAATCATATTCTTCTGGAATCTTTAAATTTGGCCTTGCTTTTTCAGAGGTAACTAGATATTTTGATATAAGATTTCTGAAAATATAAAGGTACATTACGAACTGCTTAAATTGAAGTGATGCATATTTCTCATTTTAATCATTATTTACATTAGCATTCTGAATGCTGCTGCTTTTTTATAATTTATAAATTATACATATTTATATATTTATTATATAAATTATATATTTATAAAATTATATTTTAATAATTGTAGTGACTTGACTTAGCTGCAGTTTAGATGAAAGTTTACTGCAAGTGACATCTGACAGCTTTTAGCATCAGCTAAAAACAGTTTTTTAGCATGCTTTTTTTCTTTATCTTTTTTTTTTCTATTTGTTAAAGGTCAAACTGTATTTCTGATGGGGATGGCATAGAAAAAAAAATAAGATTACAAAAACAGGTTTTAGATTTAACAGGTACTTAAGTTCTTAAATAG
The DNA here is from genome assembly GCF_028389875.1 of Rhea pennata. Lineage (NCBI taxonomy): Eukaryota > Metazoa > Chordata > Aves > Rheiformes > Rheidae > Rhea > Rhea pennata. Next base: position 166,325,348 of record NC_084663.1, read on the forward strand.
AGGCTCCACTTGTCAGTGATTTCAGCTGATTCATTTTGGTCACCATTACAATGGTTCCGAGATTTACTGCTCTTCTGTCCATTTGTGACCTCTTCAAGGATATACCAAGGAACATACCAGGAATTACCTGCCTGGCATAATGGAAAGCATAATATACACACATATTCTTTATGCCAGTGTGAATGTGTGTGCAGTGGAATAGACTGTCTCTTCATATTTTTTGAAGCTTTTGTCATAACAAATCTCCTCAACTTGTTCAAACAGGTAATGTCATTTTCTCCAGGTAACTCAACTTCAGACAAGGCAGTCATTTGCTTTGCCAGCTATGAGAATTTCAATCACTTCCCAAGGTATATAAAATTTTTCAGGTTATTTGCTCCCAGGGTCAGGAACTCAGTGACATATATTCTACTTATTGGTATGGTAGTGTAGTAACTTTGATGTGGCTGCTCCGTTTTTCACATTTCATTATAGTAGGGAATGCTTATATGGATAAGTGCATTTGAGTTAGCCAAACTGCTTTACTACTACTACATCTAAGTGGAATAACTGGTATATTCTTAGTTGGATTTTCAGAAGAGAATCTATTGCAAATGTGAGAAGTTTGTCCCGAGATTCACATCAGAGATTTGGCTGTCAACTTCCTGCTGTGTCAATATAGCAATGTATAGTCAGCCTACTACATGTCAGCCTCGGGCCATACATGTCAGAGACCTTCAAGAAAGTGTATTTGGCAGGTGTGAAACAATGATTCTTTATTCAGTGATATTACATAGCACAGCTCCATCTCCTGCTCATGCTTCGTGTACTACCTACCGGCATCAACAGTCAACTTGTCCACTATGACAAGTAAATAGGTCCTTCTCCACAATGCTGCTTTCCAGCAGGTCAGCCTGCAGCCTGTTCTGGTGCTTGGCGTTATTACTCCCAAGGTGCAGGTCTCTGCACTTCCCTTTATTGAACCCCATGAAGTCTCCCTCTGCCCACCTCTCCATCCTGTCAAGGTCCCTCTGAATGGCAGCCCAGTCCTCTCATGTATCAGATGGAGTGGCTACTCTCAACTAGTTTAAAATGCAATAAAAATCTAAGATCTAGGTGTAAATTTTTCATACTTTTGACACTTTTCAAGAAATTATCACTTAAAAAGGCATGACCAGATAGATGCATGCAGTTTATTTGTCTATTAAAACTACTCTTTTAAAACAAATAGCTGTATGTCTTTTCCACCTTATTTCTACTTAGACTAGAAGAGGAAAATAAGTTTTCTTCATTTAAATTCTTGTTTCATCTTTCAGCTAATTATGTATGGAAACTGAAATAGTAAAGTAAACTGAAAAAGAGAAAATATTCATTTTCACTTGTGCAGGTGGCTCACTACCGCAAGCTAACGTAACATTTCCTCAAACACAGACACATAGATTGCGCCTTACATGGTTAAGTGGTTTATTTCCTTTTAGAGCTTCAACTATAGACATGATTCTTTTGTAACTGTTATGGAATTTAATTGCCCTAATATTCTATAGTAAGTTGGGAATTTAATTTGACATTATTTCACATTTAATTTTATTTTGAAAAAATGAGCAAAAGGAAAATTAATTAAAAAAAAATATTTTGAAAGTGTAAGATTACTCCAACCCTTCTAAAAAAAAAATCATACAGACTAGAGCATTTGTACAGATCCATAGTGAGGCAAGTAATTCCCTTTTCATTATAACAAATACCTTACTTCTAAGGAAATGTATTGTTTTATTTTTAATGCAAACATGACACTTGTGACAGGAAAAGTTAATGACAGTGTAAAATAGCTTCCAAGAGAGTTGAAAGACTAAAAAAGACTGATGTATGTTACATAGCTTTGAACTAGAAAGAAATGGAAAAAAAATACGCTCATGGTGTTGTATGATTGCAGCTGATATATATTTGGTATCAGACGTGGATGCTCAAACTCTACTTATAGCTAGAATAATCTCCTGTTTTCATTGCCCAAACACTTTGTCTTTGACATGACCTTTTCAGTATAAATTCTTGTAGTTAACTTCTCTGCTCTAACTCATGCATCAACCCTTAGAACTAAATTTTAGGGACCTATGGTTTAATTCTTGACTTCACTCTACTTATCTAGTATTTAGAGATGTAACTTTCCTTTATGATTTGTGGAGAGAGATAGGTACCCCCTGGAGAGAAAAATCTTAAAACCTATCTACAGGATAAGATGAATTAGCCTCTTATTTCTCACCATAGATGATGAAAGGATGTGAAATTTGCTACCACATCTCTAGATTTTAGTAGTCCAGAATTAAGCAATGTAACAGGAATTAGAGTGACTAGCTCACACTTACCTATTTAATGTTAGGAAAAATGCACCTTTTCCCCATTGGAAAAAGCTTGTCATTATGTAGTTTACAAAAATAAGTACAAATCTTTGAGGATTTCCAGGGTGACAGCCTATCCAAGCAAGCTGAACTACTAAATTTATATCTGAGAAATGTTACTAATAGAAACCTAGCATACAAACTGACTAGAAAAGTATACAGGGACACTTATCCAGTACATACATGTATATGTATGCATATATCTGTGTATATATATGTGTATACATACATGCTTTTTCTTAACCCTCCATAGAGATCTGAGTAGCTGGGACAGAGAAATTCAAAAATTCTGCGATTGCTCCTATAACACTGTCGCTTTTACTTACAGAACTAAATGTTTCTATACCAGCTTTGGAATCAAGCAATCAGTTTTATAATGCAAACCCTTTTAGAATTATAGCTGTCTTAAATATTGCCTTTTCCTATTAAACTGATTGCTGAAATTTTATATTGACTCAGACCAATCTATAGCTACATATTAACTTGAATCTCAAGCTTTCTTTGTGAATTTATTTGTTCACTGATGTGTCCCTGGTGTCTATTTTAAAATTTCACAAATAAATAATAACCAATATAAAACATGTTATTCCTTCAGTCAAATGCCCAAACACCATAACAAAACAATAATAGCATAATAAAATAAAACAATTAATCCTGAAGTTCTGATCTTTCTCAAATCCAGACAGCTGCACACAAACACATATGCAAAAATGCCCACATGACTTTTCAGCATATTCAGGTCAAAAAATGCAACTAATATATTTTAGGGAACCCTTCTCCAATTTAGAGGCCATCTGACAGAAAGTTTTGCTGACAGATTCTTTATATTTATATAAAAAGTCTTAAGATGAAGTGTAGAATTGCTACTTTATCTCAGTAAATTCAATGAGTTATAGAAATGTGATAATTTCATAAACAAAATTCATACTGTAGATTTTACCATTTCTGCATTTTTAGCACAAGTATGGGTTTGTGTTGTTTTGTTTGTTCTGCTTTAGGAGAGGTGGGAGACAAGAAAGTGTGAAAGTGTATGCTAACTCTTGTTGTTGTAGGATTCAAACAGTTCATTTCAGTGACCTGAGAATGATAAAACCATAGAGAATAACAGGAAATTAATTTTAAATGAAGGAGCAAATCTATTGATAGACAGATAGATGGAACAGATATAACGGAGATAAAAATATTTCCAAATTTCTATTTTATTCATAAGACTTAAATTATTTTTACCTTTAATCTTTTATATTTCAAGTTATAATTAAAGCTAAAATATCCTATAAAGATATTTGTTTAAAATAATTAAATATCATGTATAGAATCTGAATTTGAAACTTAGGAAAATTCAAGCATGTGAATTACCTTCTTTTGCAATTTTACATTATAAAGGTTGAGATAGTAAAAAAAATATATATTTTAGATTAGAGTTGAATTTTCTTTTCAAGCATGAATAAATTTCTATGTCTAGGATCTGGGTTCAGCTGAACTCACCAGCACAAGCAGGCATGCCTTGGATTTACTTTGTTGAGAAAAAGGCTGGGGGAAAAAATGTGTGTGTGTGTGTGTGTGTGTGTGTGTGTGTGTGTGTGTATTCTTCAAATATTACCTGGAAAAGTAATAATTAAGAATAAAAAAATTTTAGATTTTAAATTCTTATATTATAATGTGATTTTAATCAGAATTATGTGGTATGAGAAACATGGAATCATAGAATATTGGAATAAAATCATAGAAAAATTTTGGTCTTGAATATCTCTCTCAACGTCATCTGGTTCAACCTGCTTCTCAAAGCGGGGCTTCAAGGTTAGATCAGGTTACTTAGGTCTGCTCCTAGGTGAGGTATGAAAATCTCCAAGGATGGCAAATCTATAGACTCCTTGCACAGTCTGTCCCAGTTGAACTGCAACCATTTTTCAGTACTCAGAATAGAAAAATCTGAATTATTTTTCAGAATATCTTTGCAATAATTTAACTTTCTTAGAAACTATTATTACAGAGTTACTTGTTACTTGATACAGTACAGGCTGATTATTCTAAATGTCAAATCATAGTCTGCTCTTTAGAAGGACCTTTAACTCCGGACCTAGTAAAAAACAGAGTCCTCAGAGTGTTAAAAACAGACAGGCAAAACATTTCTGTCAAGAGGAACTGAACACTTTTGTGTGTCATTTAAAAGAACACACTGTAGAATAAACTTTGACATATTTTTACTACTTTGTGATTGAAAAAGCAAGAGAACTTTACTGAAAACGACACAATCTTGATTAATTATTGATTTCATCAAGTATAACAGAGACCTACTGAACATATAGGTGAATTACAAGTGTATTAGAATGATATGTAATTGGTAATGTCAATACTTTCAGATGCTATAGGAACACTGCATCTGGCAGAAGAAAACTACATCCTTTTCACTGCAGAGACTAATTAGTGGTAGAATAACTGCTTCAAAGAACTTTAAATTGCCAGCTAAAGCTATTTGGCAACTCAGCTACACATACTTAAACTTTTATTTCAAAAATTATGTACACCGGGTCAGGTTCTATAGCCTTCCCTGGTTAATGTTCTGTAACTAGCTTTTCTATGAGTTATGAATATTATTGTCTAGTCTCTTAATTGGCGATGTATTGGCTGACAATTAAAATATGGACATTCAGAACATGAGGGGAATGAGAAAAATAAGTTCTTCATTTAACTAATTAGTTAAACAAAAAATGAAATTATTGATCAGGAAAGGAATAAAAATTTTAAATATTAATAAACATTGTATTTAAAATTATAGCTGTTTGTTCTTATCTCGAAGAATCCAGATCCTAGCTGACAAAATTTAGAAATTCTCCTTAGCATCTAGACACTTGTTCAGTTGTTATTCTAGATATTTTGATTTTTCAACTTCACTTTTATCTAAACAGTTATAATAAATTAAATCTATTTCAAGTTAGGGAGAGGGGGAAAACCCCTTCTAAAACAGACATCTTGATATTTGCCATATTTTAACATAAATGAGTCTAAACCAAGCTACGTGAAAAGGTTTAAAGAGCCAACATATTGCTAGAAGTAATCTATTTGTATTTCTGTCTCTGCTTGAAACTGTACTTTGTACCAAAAAGAGAAAAAGGTTTTATAAGACTTCCAGCTCAAGAAGGGCTAAATTATCCAAATAGATTAGAAAATACATACAAATAAGGATTACATCAACAAAAATGTGGACATTTGGGGCCTTGTCCACAGACCGGAATGACTGGCTGGGTAGATGACGGGAGAGCAGTGGACGCTGCATACCTTGACTTCAGCAAGGCTTTTGACACTGTCTCCCATAACATTCTCGTTGGTAAGCTCAGGAAATGCAGGTTAGATGAGAGGACAGTGAGGTGGATTGAGAGCTGGCTGAAGGGCAGAGCTCTGAGTGTTGTTATCAGTGTCTAGTTGGAGGCCTGTGGCTCCCCCAGGGCTCAATGCTGGGTCCAGTCTTGTTCAACTTCTTTTTCAGTGACAGGGATAAAGGGACAGAGTGCCTCCTCAACAAGTTTACTTCAGACTGGGAGGAGTGGCTGAGATGCCAGAGGACTGTGCTGCCATTGAAAGAGACCTGGACAGGCTGGCGAGCTGGGCAGCGAGGAACCTCATGAAGTTCAAAAAGGGCATGTGCAGGGTACCAGCACGTGCACCAGTACAGGTTGGGGATTGACCTATTGGAAAGCAGCTCTGCAGAGAAGGACCTGGGACTCCTGGTGGACAACAAGTTGACTATGAGCCAGTAATGTGCCCTTGTGGCCAGGAAGGCCAATGGTATCCCGGGAATACTGGTAGTGTATTGCTGGAAGAGTGTTGCCAGCAAGTGGAGGGAGGTGATCCTGCCCCTCTACTTAGCCCTGAGGAGGCCTCATCTCGAGTACTGCATCCAGTTCTGGGCTCTCCAGGACAAGAGAGATATGGAGCTGCTGAAGAGAGTCCAGCGTAAGACTACGAAGATGATCAGAGGGCTGGAGCATCTACCCTGTGAGGAACGGCTGTGAGAGCTGGGCCAGTTTATCCTGGAGAAGGGAAGACTGAAGGGGGGGATCTTATCAATGTCTACAAATATCTGAAGGGAGGGTGTCAAGAGGATGAGGCTGAACTCTTTTCAGTGGTGCCCAGCAGCAGGACAAGAGGCAATGGGCACAAACTGAAACACAGGAAATTCCACCTGTACATGAGGAAGAACTTTACTGTGAGAGTGACAGAGCCCTGGCACACATTGCCCAGGGAGGTTGTGGAGTCTCCTTCTCTGGAGACAGTCAAAGCCCGCCTGGATGCAACCATGTCTAACATGCTCTGGGTGACCCTGGTTGAGCAGAGGGATTGGACTAGATGATCTCCAGAGACTCCTTCCAACTTCAACCATTCTGTGATTCTGTGACTCCAGAGCCTGTGCTATGTGGGATGAAGTTCAGGCCCAGAATGCAGTGCTACACAGCGAATTTGTCTGAAACTCAGTACAGTGCAGCAAGAGATGCAAGCCCACTCACTCATCTCCAAAGCTGAGACTCCTCTCTCTCTCTCTCTGAGTCTGCAGTTCTTTGAAAGAACTTAGCAGAATCTAGTTCATGGTCATATTGTTCGTATTGGTGATCAGAAAATAGTTAAAACATTCAGCCAGGCAAATGGAGATGAGAGTTTGTTTACCATCTCAGGGAGCTTAACCCACGTTTCTCGTCTTGCAGAACAGAGGTCTGAATATCAGGTGGTAGAGAGTGAAGCTACTAGGGAACGATGACTTTGTGCTACTGCTTGAGTTGGGCTGAAAAATAACTGAGAGTAGATGCTGATGAGCCTGACATTTCTTCAGCTGATGCTAGGAATCAGATGACCTGTTGGTGAGCAGATCTGAAAGTATGTATGCAGATCTAGAAGAGCCTAGAGAATTTGAAAATTAAATAGATTTTTGCTGAGATATTGTAATTTGTTTTACAATTTCACCTTAACGCTTCTTACAGTTAAGGAGTGTTTCAGTGTATGGATGGAAAAAGAAGATGCTTGTATCACAGGTTTGGAGTTAGACATCAAAATCTAAGCAGGTACAGTTTTAAGAGTTTAAGTCCTGTTTATGTTTTTGTATCTGCTATGGGACAAATTCTCAAAAGTAGATGTTACAATATTTACCTTTGAAGCACCATGTAAATTCACAGTGAAGCGTCCCAGCTGTCTGTATGATGCATGATAAGACAGAATTATCTAAGACAGGCACTTCTGTGTTGAGAATAGCCACCAAAATGAATCAAGACAAGAACACAAGGGAAATAAAAAGACTAAAAGGCAGAATCCCTTTTACCGGGGATCTTGAGCTTTTAGCAATTACAAAGGAGGAGTAATTAAGCCAGGAAAGAAAGGATAGGGATGACTCTTGAAACTGTTGACAGCATAGCGGCTAAATGCTTCTTCTCCTTATGAAAATCCAGTTCTAGAGATATGCTCTGATTAAAAGTATGCCCTAAGCTGCTCAAGAACATGTAGCTCACTCATTTGAAATGCTGTATGATTTCAAGACAAGTGTAAGAGACGGGAATCTGTGTGAGGCCTTTGCTGTCCTGAAGTGGCAGCATGACACGAGCCAAGACTGCTTCTAGGGCATCTGAAACAGTAGTAGATGCACATGTGCTGGTAACTGAATTGACCCCTTCTGCCTGTTCAGATAAATAGGCCCCTGTCTTGCATTGCCCAAACTAACTGAGATAGGAGTCATCAGCATATAGTCATGTGCAAGATCATTTCAGATTCTTTAAGTCACTTAAAGGTAACTAGGTAGCCAGGTTATCTGCACAGATCCAGTAGCTATCACAGGATTTATGGAAGCCCCATTCCTTTCTGAAGCAGAAATTCAGGGATCTTCTAAGGCCTCTCAAGAGGCACAGAATACTAATGATTAGAAAACTGAATTCTGTCTCAGATTTCTATTGATTATTATGAAAACCCAGTCCAGCCAGCTCAAATGTAGATATCTAAGGTTATAAAGAGTAGAATTCCACCTCAAGACCCTTAATGGAGTGAGTGGAGGTGCCAGATGGGGCTGGTCAGTGCAATTAAAGCCTGTTGGTAAAACTGAGATCCCAAACAGTCTGCTCCACAAGGTACTGTTTCTTTCAATTTAATATGCCTTTGTACAAGTTTCATATATTTCAGTTATGCATGGAGCAGGCTTACAGACTATAATACATGCATACTATATACGTAATACATACTATAATACAGAGTATAATGAGAGGATTATCATCTGACAATCATTTTTTGACTTAGTCCATATCAGATTCCAAATAATGTGTTAGGATCAGCATTTTAAAGATGTTCTGCAAGCCCTCAATTAGAGCTGTAGGCTCAAATGTATGAAGCATTTATATCTACTGTATAGAGTAGCACCTGAGCAGACAATCTGAACATATCAGTGATACACACATTGGCTTGGCAGGCCAGGTAGGTAGGTATCTAGATATGGGTAGGTATACCAGGTAGGTATCTGAGAAGTTTAAAGGAATTTCAGTCTTCACTGAAATCTTGTATGAAAATGCTTCTGTGTGTGTTTTTGTGTGTGGCTTCAGAAATATCTTGATGTTTTAGAATTTTAGGAACTATTTATTTTAGGCTTTTTATTGATGAAATCTCACAAATTTTCATATACGATTAAATTGTGAACACAATATAAACTGTAGGCAAATACTGGCTATTTAGAAAGTAGTGCCCTAATTAATGTTATGCAGTTAAGTAAAAACCTACATTTTATTACAGGAAAATCAAGCCTATCTTAGTAATCAGAAATTCTATTGAAAGACAGAGAATTCTGCGACTGGCTTGGTCAAGGAGCATGAAACATGAGACAAAACCATTTGAAGTTCAGAAAACAATAGGATAAGAAAAGTAAAAAAATAAGGAAATGTGTCTTGCTGAGTCTAAAAGTATCTGCTTCTTCCTTATACCTTAGAGGGATTTATCATTATTTATGATAAATAAATAATATAGGCTGTGTCTGTATATTGTTCAATACTGTAGAGTAAACAGTGTGACGTGTTTTGCAGACCACGTTCCCTGCTTGTCCACATTGCCAGACATATTGGGATGTACTGCAACTCCCTGTTGACCTATGTGCCAGAATTTCATTTCAATGGGAGTAGGGGCTCCTACCAGAAACCACAGTATGTCAAAAAATACTTCTTTAAGAAAATAATTCCTAATACTTTATACAGAGTTTTTGCCTCTGACTCAGTAATTGTTTTCTTTTTACTTAGTTGCATCGCATATCAAATTGTTTTGAAAATCTGTATTAAAAATGGCACATTTCAGTAAGTTTATTACATTTTTTCATAATCTTTATTTTTCTTATATGCTTACTGTATTCATTTTTTTGCTTTGACTTACTGAATTAGAGGGAGATTTTGAGTTCAAAATTTGCAGTATGTTCCTTTTTTTCTTTTTTCTTTTTTTTTCTATTTTATAATGCCCACATAGGACCTCATATATCTCTTTGATGCAATGCAGGAATATTTTATGTATGTGTTTTTAATCTATGTTTTAATAATTTTCAGAAGATTTAAAGGTTCCTCTTGCAGTTTTGTGCTTTCTGTTTGGTCATCGTGGGCATCAGATGATTTTGAAAAAGTTTAAAAGTATCCAGAATATCCAATAGGCAGATGTGGAATGATATGTACTTCAAAGGATACATAACCTAGTCCACAACTGGTACTTTGTTGCTAAAGTTTTACTTTATAACTTCTAATTTTATAAATTATATATATAAGTATATATACATATATATATGTGTGTGTATCTGTCTGAGTGTGTATATAGATGTGTTTAACCCTATACCAAATACTGCTGTGGTCCCTTATATTTAATCCTGATAAGATACGGACTATAATAAGCTTCTAAGGTAATAAATTCAACAGAGAAATTATTTTCTTTTCCTTTTTTCAGTTTTCCTTTCTGTTTCTGTAGATGACCCTTTCTTCTTATTCTGTTAGAGAAATAAATTTCCTAATTGGACATTATTTTCCCAATAACATTATTTAGTATTCATTTTTTACATCTACTTTTATTAGTCACTTCTTTAAGTGAAACAATCTCAGCTTCTCCACTGTTTTGTTATTTACTTGCCTGTGTTCATTTACTCAGTAGATTCTGTTATGTGTTATGCTATGCAGAGATATGGAAAATATTGTGAAACTATGGTGTAGAATTAGACCACATATGTATATGATAACAGCAATAAAGGATACACCAGCATTTTAATGTTTTATGTTAATTTTTACTTTAATATTTTAATAAAGTAGAAAGGTAAGACTGACATTTGGTACCAGATTCATCTGCCCACACATAGTTATCTAGTATCATTTGAGGTGTCTTAATGCGTTGGGATATTCCTACAGATTTGACAGATATGACACTGAACTTCTGGAAGATCAATGACCTTTCATTGAATCTGAGGAAGGCTGGGTGAAGCATTTGAGGGTATTTAAAAATGAACAGTATATAGGTAGCTGAATATCTCCCTTAAGAAGCATTCTGCTTATTTCTTACATGGGGGAAAAAAAGATCAGAAGTGAGCATGGTGTGGTAACTCTTCTGAAAATGGTTGTCTGTACTAAATCCAAGGGTATTTGAAATACCTAGCTACCTATGAGTAGGTATCTTGGGTAGACAAAGCTTATCCAAATTTAAGAGTTTGTGGAAGAGCTGGATGTCCAAGTTCAGTTTAGAATGAGTAGAGGTCTAGGTCTGGTCGATACAGTGAATAAAGTCTGGAAAGTGATTAAGCTCAACCTAAGGAGGCATTTGGAGTGGGATTCAGTTAAAATAGGACTTCAGTCATTTTTAAGGAGTGTGACGTATCTTGTCCAGCTTCTACTTTTATAGAAGGGTTATTTTTCGCTAGGTGCAGGACTCTGCACTTGCCCTTGTTGAACCTCAGGAGGTTCCTCTCCACCTGACTCGTCAGCCTGTCCGGATCTCCCTGAATGGCAGCACAGCCCTCAGGTGTATCAGCCATTCCTCACAGCTTGGGATCATCGGTAAACTTGCGGAGGAGGCACTCTGTCCCTTTGTCTCGGTCACTGATGTGATGAAGAAGATAAACAGGAGGGGACCCAGGACTGAGCCCTGGGGGACTCCACTAGCCACGGGCCTCCAACTAGATTCCACGCCACTGATGAAGACCCTCTGAGCTCTGCCTTTCAGGCAGTTCTCAATTCACCTCGTTGTCCACTTGTCTAACCCACACTTCCTGAGCTTCTCTAGGAGGATATTATGGGAGACAGTGTCAAAAGCCTTGCTGAAGTCAAGGTACACAACATCCACTGCTCTCCTCTCATCTACTCAGCCAGTAATGCCTTCATAGAAGGCTATCAGGTTGGTTAAGCAGGATTTCCCCTTGGTGAATCCATGCTTGCTGCTCCTCATCACCTTCTTTTACTTCATATGTCTGGAGATGACATCCAGAAGGAGCTGTTGCATCACCTTCCCAAGGATGGAGGGGAGGCTGACTGGCCTATAGTTGCCTGGGTCCTCCTTCTTGTCCTTTTTGAAGACTGGAGTGACATTGGCTTTCTTCCAGTCCTCAGGGACCTCTCCAGTTCTCCACGACTTTTCAAAGATGATGGAGCAACAACATCCGCCAGCTCCCTCAGTACCCGTGGGTGCATCCCATCAGGGCCCATGGATTTGTTGATGTCTAGCCTGCCCAGAAGGTCTCTAATCCTTTCCTCCTCAACCAAAGGAAAGTCTTCCATTCTCTGGACTTTCTCCATTATGTCCAGGCTCCAGGATTCCTGAGGGCTGCCCTTAGCTGTGAAGACTGAAGCAAAGAGGGCATTCAGTAATTCTGCCTTCTCTGTATCCCTTGTCAGCAGGACCCTCGCCCCATTCAGTAGTGGGCCCACATTTTCCCTAGTCCTCCTCTTGCTGCTGACGTATTTGAAGAAGTCCTTCCTGTTGTCCTTGACATCCCTTGCCAGACTCAATTCCAGCTACTCCTTAGCCTTCCTGGCCACATCTCTACATACTCTGACTGCATTCCTACAATTCTCCCAAGTAGCCTGTCCCTTCTTCCACAGTCTGTGTATTTTCTTCTTCTGTCTGAATTTGGCCAAGAGCTCCTTGCTCACCCATGCAGGTCTCCTGCCCCCTTTGCTGCACTTCTCACTCATAGGGATGCACCGCTCTTGAGCTTGGAGGAAGGGATGTTTGAATATCAGCCAGCTCTCACGGACCCCCCTCCCTTCTAGGGCCTTAACCCATGGGATTCCTCCAATTAGGTCTCTGAAGAGCCCCAAGCCTGCTCTCCTGAAGTCCTGCTTGTTGCCTTACTTCTTTCCTGCAGGATCCTGAACTCCACCATCTCGTGGTCACTGCAGTCAAGGCTGCCCCCAACCTTCCCATCTCTAACCAGTCCCTCTCTGTTGGTAAGGACAAGGTCCAGCAGGACACCCATCCTCCACCATTTGTGACAAGAAGTTATCACTGATGCACTGCAGGAGCCTCCTGGATTGTTTGTGCCTGCCTGTGTAGTCCCTCCAGCAGATGTCAGGGTGGTTGAAGTCCCCCATGAGAACCAGGGCCTGTGATCATGAGGCTACTTCCAGCTGTCTCTAGAAGGTCTCATCAACTTCCTCTTCCTGGTCAGGTGGCCTGTAGTAGACACCCACAACAGTGTCCCCCATGTTGGCCTGCCCTTTGATCTTTACCCATAAGCTCTCAACTGCTTCCTCCTCCTCCACCCCTAGGTAGAGCTCGCTGCATTCCAGTTGATCTCTCACATAAAGAGCAATTCCACCACCTCGCCTTCCTGGCCTGTCTTTCCTAAAAAGCATGTAGCCATCCATGACAGTGTTCCAGTCGTGTGAGCTATCCCACCATGTCTCCGTGATTGCAATGAGATCATGGCCCTGCGACCACACACAGCTCTCCAGCTCCTCCTGTTTGTTCCCCATGCTGCATGCATTCGTGTACAGGCATTTCAGAGAGGTGGTCATGCCTGCAGGTTTCCCAGAAAGAGTGTACAAGGGTCCCCCACAGCCATGCCCCAAACGCACCTCCCCAGCTGCATGCACCCATTGGAGGCCCCCCAACCCAACTTGTGTTTTGTTGTCTACCCTGTCTGTATGACAGTCCCCTTCCCACCTAGTTTAAAGCACTCTTTACTAGGCTGACCAACTCTTTACTAGGCTGACCAACCTGTTTGTAAAGGTAAATGTGCCCTGCTTGGTGAGGTGATACCCATCTCTCCCCACCAGTTGATGGTCTTCAAACCATGTTCCATGGTCATAGAATCCAAAACCCTGTTGTTAACACCAGCAGTGTAGCCACTTGTTGATTTGGAAAATCTTCATATTCCTCCTCCCATGCCTCCTCCTAATCAGCAGGACCGATGAGAAGACCACCTGGGCTCCCAGACCCTTGACCACCGTGCCCAAGGCCTTGAAGTCTTCTTTGTTCCTAGTTTGCCCTCTGTATCGTTAGCACCCATGTGAAAGAGCAGCAGAGGGTAGTAGTCTGATGAGTGGACAATCCTTAGCCTTTCAGACACATCTCATATCCTTGCCCCCAGCAGGCAGCAAACTTCTCTGGAGGAAGAGTCAGGTCATCAGATAAGCACCTTTGTCCCCCTCAGCATGGAATCACCCACTACAACCACTTGTCGCCTCTTCTGAATGGTCACCCAAGGCACAGGTTCAGACAGCCCAGTTGCTTCCCTTAGGGCCAGGTCCGGGTTCTCCTCATCCTGGAGGGCACTAAACCTGTTCTTCAACTGTAACTCCAGATCTACAGGAGGATTAGGGGCCTTTCTTCTTTTTGTTTGAGAAGCAACTAGCTTCCAGACTTCTTCGACCATGCTGTGCTGAACTATTTCACTCTTCACAGAGTCCTCCAGCAACTCCCCTGCTGCAGGGGATTGGGACTCTGGGAGCAGTACAGTCTCTGAGAACACCCGGTCTATCTCCTGCTCACTTTCTCACATTTTGCAGTCTACTGACTTCATCCTGCAACCCTTTGACTTGACCACACAAATCATCAACAGCAGCACACCTCCTGCAGGAGGGCGGACCATCAGTCCAGACCTTCTGGAGAGGCTCCAAGCACTCCATGCAGCCTGAGACCTGTAGGGCAGCATCTGCTGTAAGAGGCTCTATCTGGGTTGAAGCTTCCGACACAGCTGATGTAGTAATTCCCACAGCCACTGGCAGATATGCTTTACGGCGAGTTACAACCATGTTAGCAAGAGCGGACGCTACTGGCACTGGAAGAAGATGTCCTCTTGCACCTAACTGCGCAAACTGCTGCATCTGTTCGCTGCGCTCTGGGAGCTGCGCTCCAGGCCTGGCTCTTAAATAGACCTCTCCCTATTACCAACCCACAGGGCACTTGATCCACCCTAAACAAGGGCTACCTGTGTCAAAAGCCCCAGCTCCCTCATTCAGGGGCCAGGGAGACCACTCCTTAGCAGTAAGTAGTTACACCCAGCCAGAGTGGGTGATAAGTGCTGGGGCTTCTTCCAGGAGAGCCTAAGGCTTCCTGCAGTTGCCCTTGCCCAGCTCCCCTTAAAGAGCAGAGTCACTCTCTAGTCCCCTTGTCCCACAAGGGTCAGCAGACCTCAATGTCCAACACGGGCCCCAGAAATTCAAGGCAGAGCCGAGACAGTGCTGCGCAAACTGCTGCATGCGTTCGCTGCCTCTGTTAGCTGCACTCATTTTAAATATCTAAATTTAAATGTCTAAATGCACTCTTTTTAAATATCTAAATTCAGATAAGTTGAATCCCGTGCAAATTATCTTTCAAAGGGATTTCACAGACACAAGTAGTAGCAAACACAGCACAACAGTAGTAGCACCACAGACCTTCATGTCCACAGAAAACACAGAAACATTACTGAATTACATTAGTTTGTAGTATGCTTGTAATCCCTACATATTAAGTTCATATCAGAATTGGTAGGAACATAAACTTTGTGAACTTGATCCATGAGGTTCTGTAATTTATTGAGTAGCAATAAATATGTCTTTTGAAATAAATAAAGTCTACGTCTCTCTTTACCACTAGAATTGGTCAGGAAGAAAAATGAAAATTATGGTACAGTAGAGGAAAATAATATATTTATGAGAAATTTATTTTCTGCTATTCATTTATTTATTAAGACTAACCTATGACTTTTACTATGAATTTAAGATAGAGTTCTATAAAAATGGTGATTGAATGACTACAATGTTATTTTCAAATACCTAGTTCAAATATGTTTCAGTTCATCACTGACTTGTACAGTAGACACTGAATTTTGGCCACCTAGCTGTACTTTGTATTACCTCCGTACACAGTTTTGCAAGTGTTAATTATAGTATTCAAATAAATTAATAAAATCAATGTTTATTGTGTACTTAGAATGTTAGATGTTATACTTAACCAACACAGTCACTGGAAAAGTTAAATGTCAAATGGAAAACTGAAAATCAAATATTTAGGATCAGTAATGTCAACCTCTGTTACATAGCTAGTATTTTGCAAGTAGCTAAAGAATTTTAAAGATTGGGGTCTAATTTTAATAAATGCCGATGGCCCAAGGAGTAAAATCTGCATTCAGAAAATTGTCTACGATTTGTTTTGCAAAAGTCATTTTAATGCGTTACTAATATATAAAGTGTATTGCTCTTTATTTATCCACATTTTTCTTTAGTTTTGTTTGCAAAAATAAGTTGATTTCTCTTGCTATTCTGAGGATATGGAATTCACTTAGCTGCTGAAATTGTACTTTGAGATAGTAATGTCTTACAGTTTTTGCAAATGCATTTGTTTATCTTTAGTGTAAGAGGCATCTATTTCTGATAGATGAAGGGAACCAGTTTAGCCTTGCAGATGTGATATTAGACTAGGCTGTGGATCTGAAATTTGTACTGATTATAGCATCTGCAACTCAAAGAATTTTAATTTCTTTAATAATTAGCTGTCTGAGCAATGTTTCTGTAGCAGCTATGTCAGACAACAGCTTGCTAATAAATGAACATCCTTTCTATCCTTTCCATTTGACCTTGTAGAGTACTTTCCTCTCTAGAAAAATGAAAGTAACTTGAAACCTTATCTCTTGAGACATATAAACCAAGACTGGACATAGCTGAGAAACCATAAGAGAAGGAAAATGACATAATGAATATAAGCTTTGAAATGATGAACAGAAAGAAGAAACACAAGTAAATCTCTGATCACACAAAGAAAATCATCAGCATATCCTCTGTGTTCCCACTATGGCCTCCACTGATAATGGCAGTATTAGGTTATTTTTTTCCCCCACTATTTATTTTCTGTTTGAGCTCCAATTTTCACACAGATACTAACTAGTAGTGCTGTTAAAGTTAAGATATGAAGATAAGAATAGGTGAAAATTTTTGTTAGATGAGGTCATATTGTTGGAAAAAATAATCAGGTTTTAAATTACTGAATTCCATCTTCATATCTACAGTAGAAAACCTCATTATAAGGTAAGAGTAGGAAATTTTGTGTTCAGTTTCACTGTCTTTGGGTTTCACAATTGGAAGAATATAGTTTGGATATCCCTCATTTATTCAAAAATTTCTGTTACAAGCTCTTGCTAAAGGAGGGCACTGGGCCCACTTCCACTTTACTGAATATGCTGGGATGACCAAAAGACTATTTAGTGATTCATCCAAAGTTATTCTTATATTGCTATTCTCAGCTTCAATGTAACCCTCAGGACGTTTTTTCTGGAGTGGTTAAAAGCCACTTAGCAGCAGGCTCTAGGAAGTTACCTACTATTCTTTTAACTCCCAGCATATCTCATACAAGCAAAATCAATAAATTTTAATAAAGAAAGGAGAAAAGGACTGTTTTTTGTGAATTTGCCTACAAGACATTAGAATTTTAGTTAAATCTATTGTGTTAGTATTGGCATTCAATTATTTATATACTGCCTTTTATTTTTATGGAGAAGCCAAACCTTTCTTTCTCCATGCAAGCAATCTACCGGGAACCTCTTATAAAAAGATAGTGAACAGAATTTGGTAAACTGAATGTTAAATGCTGTAAATAATTGCCACACTCACAACATAAATACTGTATATTATTCTAATCTATCTACTGATGTGCTTAAATTAAAGAAAACACTCTCAAAGTGTTTTCTCAACAAAGGCTGTAGATTATCCTATGTGTATAAAGATATCATTAACAAGGTCTAATCCCAATATTTTTTTCTTCTCCAGCTTTCAAACTATCTTGCTAGTATCTAGGGAAGATCATTATGCTATTCAGACTTTATAGACTGTTTTTTGCCTAAAATACCACAGATAGTTCTTGAAGTAGATATTTTGTTTGTCTCTAGCTTTGTTTCTCCTCTCTTTCTTGATTATTTTTAATTAAAAATGATATTTTGTTACCTATTTTAATAGATTAGATTTTGAATATGATGATATTTGAACATAATATATTTCATGAAAGGAAAATTATTAGAATTTAGAGAGTGAATAAACGTAAGTTAAAGAGGTGAAACTGAAAGTCTAAGAACAATGCAAAAACAAAGTATTACAGTATTATATATTCTATATTAGTATTACAGTATATATTATATTAGTATATATTATTATATAGTATATTAGATATTAGTATATAGTACTAGATATTAGTATTAGATATTCATATTACTATAATCAGGAACAGTGTTTTACTCCATGTGAGAGTTATACCTTTCAGTGAATACAAGTATAATTAATTCAGGTAAATAAAAGTATCTCTGCTGGGAGGGAGAAAATGAGAACTCACTAAAATAATTAGATTTTTTAAAGTACATTCTTTAAACTGTATCTGTGAAATGTTCCTTAGAAGGTAAGTACCTTTTTACAGTCCTCACTTCATCAGCAACAACACAGAATTGGACTTCATAAATTTCCCAAAAGTTTACAAGAACAGGGCTATTGATGATAATGATGATGATGATGATAATAATAAATAACAAATAACAAAACCCAATATCAACATTAAAAAAATTAAGAAATATTTGTATAGTGTTTAGCCTCCAAGTTTCAATACCATTAGTCATTATAATAAAATAAAGTCAAAGTTCATTAAACCATTACAGTCTGAAAAGATAGAATTAAAAATGGTTTATTTTTAATCAAAATACTTTGTATGAGGCTGGAAGATGTGAAGGAACTCTGGCAAGTCCTTTTAAGACTCCTTTAGCTTCAGAACTATGATAGCCAAAATGATGTGATGTCAATATTAATGTCAACTGTCTGCTGGAAGAACAGCTAACTTGCAATAAAAAGCTCACAAAGAGATTTTCAAATATGCAGAAGTTAAAAGTAACATAAGGGAGACCGATTGTAATAAGGGCGAGAAAGGAAAGCAGCTCTGATAAAGTATTCAGTCGAAGCCAACTAACAGCACTACAAGGTGACCCTGTTTTTTCTGTTTGTTTTCATTTTACAGTCCCTGCAGCATCAATACCACTCACTTCAGATAGAACTGTTTGAAGATTTTAAACAGAAAGCAGAGCTGGCAAATTTAGCCTTTGCACTATGTTTACGAAGACATAATATAAAGCCAGCAAAAAAGTAGTCTCCTTCCCTTTATTATTGCATAAGCTCAAAGCATTTTTCAGGAATATACCAGCTTTATGCTCCATTAAACAAAACAAAAAATGAGCATCTTATCAAGACAAAATGGTTAAAAGGTATAATCCACATAGAGAGCGCAGTAGATATTTGTACCTAATACAAAGCATTGAGTAAAAGATATTAGGCCATTCTTAACATCAATGTCATTGTCTTCCTTACTTCCAGGCCAGGCCACTATGTGTAGTTGTTGCAGCTGTCCTGAACTGCATTCTCCTTCTTCCAAGGAAGATACGAGCTGGCTACCAACCTCAGGCTCTGCTCCTGGTGCTCCAAATTTCTGAAGATGAATTCTGCCCAAATAATGCATGGAGAAAAACTCTGCTTGGACTGCCTGCTTGTTAATAGGTGAGTTAGGTCCACATGGCTACACAAGTAAATTAATGGGGCCAGGCCATGGGTTAGAGCATTGGGATGCAGCTGTCCATAGTGGTTTACTATTGTCTTGCATGGTGGCACTATTGTGGGTGGTGTCTCCCAGATGCATTCTCCCAGATGGTGCTCCCACCCTCTCCGCTTTTTGATGCATCATGGATCAGTTTCTCTTTTTGCTAGACAGAGTGGATGAGGCACACCATTCTGGTAAAAAGCACAGTTTAGTTGCATTGATATAGGTTTACTGTACTGCTTGACCAGAAAACAGTTCTAAAACATGCAGCTCCTATGCGTTTCTACAAAACTTCAGATTTTATACCCTAACAGTAACACTTGATTTTTTGTTGGGAGAGATATCAGATAGTTCCCTTGAATTTATAAGGTACATCGATGATTTTCCGCACAAACATTCAGCAAAAGAATGTACATTAACTCATTTGATTTGTCCACACATACTCAATAGCCTGTTTCCCTCTGACATATCTTTAAGGATTTGTAAGAAAATACAGCCAAGATGACTTGTTCTTTTTTTTTTTTTTTTTGGGGGGGGGGCTTGTCTTTTTCATGTAGAAAGTCTTGAGTATTGCAGGAACATTAAGAACTTTATATCTGAGAATTAAATAGCCTGCAAATTGAGCATGTGCTCTACCTTTGATAAAGGATGTTTTGCAATTCTTACTCTCATTCTACTGTATTTTTTAATTGACCCTGGCATTGTGATGCTTCTCTTTCTGTAGACTCAGAAGTAAAAATATATACATATATATATATATATATATATATATATACTTTGTTCATTTCATATTTGACCAATGCGAGTTAATCTGAAATGTGCAATTCCCTTGCAGTTCAATTAAAAAAGTGTCCAGTTTTACAGTTGGAAGACCAGCAAAGATAGGAAGGATGGAAAAGCTCTTCATCTTCTGAAAAGTCTTCTATTATCTTTTTGGCATTCATGTAACACAAATAACTATTTGTATGATTATACCCCATATTTAACTATTGGTACGATAATAACATAAATATACTTTATTTCTGTTGTCTGAGAAATACTACATTAAGAGTATATTCAGATGGACTCATAAACTGGGTGCAAATTCTTATTGCTTTTAAAAAGAATTCCAATGCAAGTGTTTTGAGGAGTACAGCTGATGGTAACAGTATACTTGAATGTAACATCAAAATAGTCCAAAATAACTTAAAATATCCATATTAAATATTTAAGATATCTAAAGATGTCTTGGCTTGGGAAAAAATGTATATACACATACATACATATATGTGCGTATGTGTGTATGTGTGCATGTGTGCGTGTGTGTAAATTCTAAGAGGTAGAGAGTCAGTGTTTGCTAACTTACACAGCTTTCACCAAGAATGCAATTTAATTAACTTACTTTCTGGAGAGAAGGTATTTCCAAATGACTAAGGTAGCAATAAATTTCCTTCATAACTTGATCAGAAACAGAGGTCAATCCTTTGTAAAAAGAAGAAGAAAAAAAAGAGATAGTAGGAGAAGAAAACCATTATACTGCAGCATAACTTGTTAATGTAGGTCATTAACAGTTATGAAGCGAAAGAATACAGACATCATAAAGTATAAAATAATCTACAGTGTTGGAGACTACAAAACTTTGACTCAAGTAAAACAGTAATAGTAATAAAATAGTAGTAATAGAAATCCAGTCAGGTCACTTTGACAGTCTTACCTCTTGTACCAAAAGATTCTGTTTGATGTCCCTTCTCACAAAATCAGTTTTAGACATATTCATTTCTAAAAGTGTGTTACTTTTCATCATTACATTAATTTTTCCATATAAATGGCATAATTATACTATTTTTAGAAACAAGGTATGCATAAATGAATATGAAGCTTTTATAATTTGTAGCCTGTTCAATTCTGAGACAGACCATTTGCTCTCAAAGGGAGTCATACTGAACTGTGTATTATGGGCTATTACTTGACAAAAAATCTCTATCATTATAAATAAGGGCTTCAAAAATTAGTCATAATAAAAAGGGGAATTTTGTTTTTATTTAATCCTTTTTGAAGTCCGTTCCTCCTGTTTCAGCCTTGTCTCAGGTCTTGACATGGGACCGAGCTACAGTCAAACAAGAACCTGCATATTGGGATCATTTGTAATTTCAAACTATCTTTGCTTTCTCTATTTTGGATTATTCTGGTTGTGTTCAAACTTGAAGCTTCCCTTAGACTGCTCTGCTGCCATGACTCTAATAGGCCTTCTATCATTTAGGGCCTCTGCAAATATATGTTCACTTTTTTCTACGAATACTTTATCCATTCTAAGTAAATTGAGATTTAGAAATGCTATAAAACCTAATAATGTCTCCATGGCTACAGAATTCTCTTGGGTCTGGTTTAACCAGCTGTATGACAACTTCGGGTTAGCAGCTAGTTAATATGTGTAAGAATCTAGACTAATTAGATAAAACAAAATGTCTGAAAATTACTGTGCTGTAGATATACATATGTTGTATGGAAAATCTAATATAAATATTTCAATGAATGTCACTTTCAGGAAACATTATATGTATATTTTATTTGCTTTTATTTTTCTCCTTCCCTAAGAAAAGCCTGAAAACAAACTTAAGAGGAATTAGCTTTTTTTAATATTCTTTGTTCAATAGCCAAAAAAGAGAAAAAAGAATAAATTTAAAAAATGTTTTTTTGCTGCAAATCTTTTATATATAGCCACACAGACACTTTAATCCACAATAATGAGTTACAAGCAGATTTATCATAACAAATTGAAGAGATTAATGAAAATAGCGATATACATTTCAAAGATGTTCATTAGGGCAAATGAGCATTCATTCACACTAATGATGATGTTAACTTTCTTTGAAAATTCCCAGATAGATTCTTAAAAGACTCTGCTGGTACTATCAACCATTTAATAGACTACAGACTTTTTGGATATTAGTTATTATTATGTTTTAATTGGTTTTCAGAAGAGTTTGTTGAGTTATATGAACTTTGAAAAAAAAAGGATCTTTTCAGAGTAAAATCTTTTGTCTTACACAATATGGAAAGCTGTCTCTAATTTAAAGCCTTTCACTTGAACAAGTTTTTGAGTATTGCTTCTGACAGAAACAATTTATAGTGGCCCATGAGAAATGTGAAAATTGAAGAATACAAACAAATTTAGGAGGATAAATTTATCAACAAATGTAGTAACTTTTAGCATTGTAAATTAAACAGAAGTGAATCCAGTGTGTAAGTACGAATTTAGTAAAAGAAAAACATTGACATTCTTTTTAAATACTTATTTTAGAATTAGTGACGAGAATAATAAAATTTCTGTGGTCAGATATTTTTTATGGAGAGTAGAGACTGCTAAGGGAATGTGCAAGATTTGCAAGTGCAACAGAGAAAACAGGTGTTACGTAACAGCAAGGGCAAATATCATTAATACTGTACAGTATGTCACTGTGGGAAGCACACAGAGCAGTATACCTCTTCTGAACAAAATATATTTATCTCAGGTATCTGAAATTTAGGATGTTGTTTTGCTTAATCTATTCCATCTATAGACTGTATCAAAAGAAGCAGTTGTGTTTTTCGGTTTTGTGACTATGCGTCCCTCTGTCCTCGTATTAGCCACATTGAGGCTGAGAAATAAATAGGACATCTAGGATTATGGAGTGCAAGTGAAACTATCACATGGGGCTACCACAAAGACTGAGCATGAGGAATGATCTGATTTTGGTTGTGTACAGACATTTAGCTTTGTGATGGTTTCCAAGCTGGCAGTTATCAGCGATTGAAATTTGTACTTCATGAATCTTGACTATTTAAGTTAAGAAGTCATATTCTCAGTTTTGGAGAGAAATAAAAAAAGAGAAAAAGAAAAAGAAAGAATAAAAAAGAGGAAAACATTTGCCTTGTAGATCAAATTCAGAGTAAGAAACATAATATATACTGATTAATGGGTTACCAGCAAATGTTAAAGAGAAAAACTATTCTGCATCATAATATTTTAGTTTGATAGAATTTTCTTGGACCTAAGTTGTAAATTGTATCTGGAAGTAGGCTAAATTATGTTCTTGCTAGTTTTAAATCTTTATGTGTGCACTATTTTCATAAAGTGTGGCATTTGTAGGAATGAAGGGTAAAAAAGCCTCTCCATATCATATAAGAGTACTATCAGCGCTCTTAGATAAATCAGCCTTTGCTAATAACTTTATTCATCTTGACTTAACATAACTGTATTAGTTCGAATCATGATGTTTGCTTTAAGACAAACACCTTTGATCAAATATAGATTTGATTAGGTGTTTTTGTTTGATAAAGCAAAATAATAGGCTATCTAGAAGAGAAATGAACAATACACAACAGTTTGAAATTAAACATACTTTACAATTTCTGAACAAATCACTTGCAGTTTTGTCATTTTGAATAAGTAGAGAAGTTTTCATTGTTTTATATAACTCATTGAACATTTAGATCTTTCCATTTTTTATTTTCTTTCCTATTGGGGCTATTTGGCAGAGACATTGACTATACACTTTCAGTTCTATATTTTTCTAGCTACTACTTACAGTAAGAAGTGGAAATACACTACATTTAATTCATATCAACAAAATTCAATCTTTGTCTTTAAATACTTCCATGTTTAGGAAAAAAAAATCTATATTCATTTTCATCAGGCAGCCTCAGTTATTGCTGCATTGCCACTCACTCTTTTTCTATTGGCAGTGTTTTCCTTACTTTCAGCCATACTTGCTTCCACATTTGTTCTTTCAATCTTTTTCACGTTTATTTTTTCTATAACTTTATTTTCTCTTCTGGTTTCAAAACACTATCTATGAGTGATTCAAAGCCAGTAAACTCAATGGGAACAAACTTCTTAATAGACTCAAAGTAGACTTTGGTCATGTTCTATGAGAACTTGGCTCAGATTTTCTCTTTTTGTTCTGTTATTCTACATATCTAGATAAATATAAACATATATATTCACCAGATGATTTCTATCTTAGTAAGAGATAACTCATCCTTTGGAGAAGCTTAGACACCTAAAAAAAAAAAATGGGATTAAGCTTCAGAATCTAAATATCTACATGCAGTTATCTGCATGTGAATATTTAAGCTACTCATTATACAACTAGAACTCAGTTTAATAGTCTAAACCTTGTTTTTTAGTGCAAGTGGAGACACCCTAAAGTTTCTTGCCAAAGCTCCAGTTGCTAGCCTGGAAGTACATAGACCAACTATAGGTCTTATATCTGCCAACCCCATGCAGATGATGCAGATACTTTAAGGAGTTTCCAAGTATATTTGACATTTATGTTTATGTAACAGAACTGTTAGCAGAGTACTGGAGTCTGATATCTCACACTAAGGTAGGTATCTACAGATGGTCACATGTATAGCTCTCTAAATCTGTGAGCTGCTAGCACTAGTAAACTGAATCCCATGACTGAATTTTGTAGCCTACATTCCTAAACTGAATCCAACTCCTTTGGATACTTAAGTAGGTGCAGCTGAATCTCATTCTAAATCTTTCATAATAAGGGAAAAGAGAATGGTATAATGTTGTCTCTACTCCAAGCAGTGGCAATGCAACTCTTTATACTGTTTGCCCCAAAGCTGTAAAAACATAGATGCATCATAGGAGGGGAAAAAAAAATGTTTTGAGGGGATTTTTCTTTTGTTTTGAATGTCATCTCAAATAGCAGCTTTTTCAGAAATGCTGTATCATAGTATGCAATGAATTTGTTGGCTTCAGAAAGGAAAGCTCACCACACGGAAAGACTGCCAGTTGGATGGAGCAGGCTTTGCAGTTCTGTTCAGGCATCTTGCAGAAGAGAGGTGGCATTACTGTCACCTTTTAGCTCAAACAACACTGAGACTAATCAGAGAGGCACAGTAAAACAGATTTTTTTTCAATATGCACAGAGGTCACTTACACAACTTTCTCTGAATCTAAAGTTCTGGAGAATACACTATTCTATTCCAGTACTGCTCATATCAAAGATTAAGCCATTTAGAAATAAGCATAGAATTCAGAGAATACCCGTATGCCTTGGATTCAGGTCTGTTCTCTGAGCTCAGAGATTTAGAGGAAGAAGCCTATATCAGGGAACTTTATCAAAGTGCAGTGACTCTTTTCTTTAGGGACATCTATTCTTTCTTTTTTGCTCAGGCTCGTTGCTCAGGCAACAGCTTATGCAGTGATTAGTCTTCACCAACATAAAGCATTAGCACAGAGCTGTAGAGATTTAGTATTAAGTAGATACAGGCTATGGGTTTTTAAGAAAATTGGGCTTCTTGTGACTTCTCTATTTGTCATCTTTTGTAGAAGGTACTGAAGTGAAATTCATCTCAGTATAGGCCATCCTCAAGGCCTCTGTAATGTGTACAGACTCAAAATAGGTTTTAATTGATGTTATACAATTTTGAGCTGAGTCTGAACAATTGTGTGTAAGAATAGCTGAGCATAGCCAGTGAAGACTATCTAAGTGGCTATTTTCTTCCCAGCATATTCACCCTTTATACCAATACTATAGAAAATAATCCCTATGTAGTTAGTCTATTTATGGATACAAGTGCAATATAAATAAATAAATAAAAAGATTCTTCTTCTTTTAATTTTTCTCTCTTCTATTTATACACTTGTTTTACACTTACTCATATATGGAGCAGCCATTCTCCTGCTGGATCAGACACACTGGAGCCCTCTCAGGCTTGGGTCCTCACTGGACCTGCAGTACTCAGGGATCAGTCAGGTCTGGCATTGTGCGTATTCAGGCTCTTACACAGGGGAGGAGGAGGACAGAGAAAATGATAGAGCGGGGAAAAATAATGAAATAACAAAAAACTCTCTACCTCCCTAGCTTCTGTGGCTAATCCATATCTAAAGCCAAACTTTTCCTTCTTTTCTTTTGCCCAGAATGGCACAAATGGTTGGGATAATCTAATATCTACCTTTTCTCATTTGATCTTTTATTGTGAAATACACTGCTAACATTATGTGCTATTTTGTCTACCTGTGTGACCAGATACTTATAAAGACAGCTTCCACATATTCCCTGAGCAGCTCCCTTCGGTCTTTGACTAGAAATTCATTCTTTTGGATCAAAAACTACCAGACTCTTAAATGTAAATGGAGAATTATTTCTTCCTGATGGCCTTGCTGACATGTTTTTTGGCACACAAACTCTTCCAGTCTAAAGGACCTGTGCCTCAGCTGCCAGGATCACAGCTGACATCTGAAATTCCTTCTCTAGAATACTGCTTTCAGAAATTTACTCAGTGTACTGTCAAACTCTTTCAAGACATGAAATAGGCATAAAACACATCATCGAGCACAAAAATAAATCACAGAGTAACAGAACAGGTAAGGTTGGAAGGGACCTCTGGACACCATCTAGTCCAACCCCCTTGCTCAGCAGGGTCACCTACAGCATGTTAGGGTTGCATTCAGGCAAGACTTGAATATCTCCAGAGAAGGAGCCTCCACAACCTCTCCGGGCAACCTGTGCCAGTGCTCCGTCACTCTCACAGGGAAGAAATTCCCCCTCACGGTCAGGAGGAACTTCCTGTACTTCAATTTCTGCCCATTGCCTCTTGTCCTGTCACACGGAACAACTGAAAAGAGTTTGTCCCCATCCCCTTGACACCGTCCCTTCAGGTACTTGTACACATTGATAAGATCCTCACCTCAGTCTTCTCTTCCCCAGGCTGAAGAGGCCCAGCTCTCGCAGCCTTTCCTCATAGGGCAGGTGCTCCAGCCCTCTGATCATCTTTGTAGCCCTACCCTGGACTCTCTGCAGTAGCTCCATGTCTCTCTTGGACTGGGGAGCCCAGAAATGGACACAGTGCTCGAGATGAGGCCTCCCCAGGGCTGAGTAGAGGGGCAGGATCACCTGCCTCGATCTGCTGGCAACACTCTTCCCAATGCACCCCAGGATACCACTGGCCTTCCTGGCCACAAGGGCACATTGCTGGCTCATGGTCAACTTGTAATCCACCAGCACTCCCAGGTCCTTCTCTGCAGAGCTGCTCTTAAGAAGGTCAACCCCTAGCTGGTCCTGGTACCTAGAGTTATTTTTCCCTAGGTGCAGGACTCTGCACTTGCTCTCGTTGAACCTCATGAGGTTCCTCTCTGCCCAACTCTCCAGTCAGTTCAAGTCTCTACCTGAAAGGATACAATAATCCTGTATATTCACACACAGTTCCCTGCTCTACCTTCTGACCACAATTGGGCTCAGACTAGATTACTCTGTATGCAAAAAGATATATATATTAAAAAAAAAAAAAGGAAAAATAACTGTTTCTCCTGGAAGTATTCGTTTCTGTTATGTACCCAGGAAACTATTTGAATCAGCATCTGTTTTGCATTTAATTTCGCTTTAACTTTTCTTGTTTTGTTGTTTTGTTTCCGAAGGTCAGCATCACCATTCTTTTTGTTATTGATGCTGGTCTATGTTTGGCAATTTTTCATTCCTCAATTCCATGAGATGGAACAGCAGGAGTGGTACTGGCCCATGACAGAGGATGAGCTAGAAGTTGAGGGTGACCCCAATGCCCAGTACTGTCCTCACCAGTGGGGTGTTGTCATACAGCA
The DNA here is from genome assembly GCF_028389875.1 of Rhea pennata. Lineage (NCBI taxonomy): Eukaryota > Metazoa > Chordata > Aves > Rheiformes > Rheidae > Rhea > Rhea pennata. Next base: position 166,353,311 of record NC_084663.1, read on the forward strand.
CCTGAGTAGGTCTGGGTTGATGACAGTGACAGGTTGTACTGAGAGTCCAGAAATCATCAAACGAATGTGAAGCCAAGGTCGACCCAGGAAATCCAAGTAGCAAGTCAGGAACATCAGGAGACAGGCTGGACATGGGCATCCCCACGGCATCACTGGGCCAAGGCTTAACTGAAATGGGGGTCCTAGTCCACTGGAGAGGGGATGTGCAGAGGTCCCAGCTGAGGGCTGTCCAGAACAGTAAGCCCTGGGGTGTCCTCAGGAACCTGACACTGCCGTTCCTGCAGAGAAAATAGACAGCTTTGATAGCAAAATTGACCTGCCCCAATTCCCCTAATGATATCCATCACTCAAAACAATTTCATATTAGAAACTTAGATTTTCAGCAGTAGGTCTTCTAAAGAGTTTCCCAAAGGGAAAGGAGTCTCTATCCTGTAGATGAGATTATTTTGAAGAAACCAAGGTTCTCCATGGATCTCAGCTGTCCCTGGCTCTCTTTGTATGACAACATGAAGAGACAGTATGGCAACAGACATGCCAGGAACTTTGATGTGAGAGACAGTTCGGAACTGCAACAACACTAATGAGCAAAATGATATAAAGGATCTATACATCTGCTGTTAAACCTGAGTCAATAAACTAATACAACTATTAACATATCTAGGCATGACCGGGAAACTTGTAAAGACATAGGGGACTCCCCTGCTGCTCGGCTGTGTATTTCTGAAGCTCCACCTGGAGCACAGCAAAATCTATTTTTTATGTTACACAATATGTTCATCCAGATCTTCAGTACCTGATGGAGCAGACCTCTGCTGGGTGATTTTGCTCAGAATGACTGTCCAGGAAACAACTGCCAATGATGTGATTGGCAGATGCTACCAAATCTTTTAGCACTGTAGTCATAGAAGAAATTTTACTTTATTTCCATACAAAGTCCTTTCCTCTGATATGTTAAACTAATGGCTGTGTTATTTTATTAAAATAAGTTTTGTTTTCCTGGATATATTTCTCAAGTATTTGAAAGAAGAAAGTTCTACCTGGTAAGGAACTGATGAGAAAGCTTTCCGTTTTCCAGGGTTTTGTTTGGAATCTCAAATCCTAGATATATCCAACTTATACAACAATTCAGAAGCACAGATTAAGTTTTCATCTCGCTTTTCAAAATAATCAACCACAAATCCCTTCACAGATTGCAATTAATCAGACTAGAATTACTCCAAGATAATGATTCCCTGCTTGAGTGGCTCCACTGTACAGCTGGATAAAACGGGGACTTGTCCCTATTTAACTTTTTAAAAATGTCTTTAATATTGAGAGTTATCTGACATTGTATCATAAAAATACTAAAATAATAATTCATATTATAGGGAAATATTTTTTTTCTAATTCTGAACAAAAAAGCTATTTTACAATTATCTCATTACTATAGGATTCAAACTGAGTTAGTAATTGATACTTATCTAGGAAAATGAAAGAAAGTTTGTCAAAAATAATGGTGGGGTGTTATGTGCTCTGTCCAGATGCTTTTTGTTCTTAGAAGCATCAGCAGGATATTTGCCAGACAGTTGTGGCAGAATCAATAGCTTTAAGAGAGAAAATACATGCTGAGGAATAAATTGGGCAAAATATTATGCTACAATAAATGGAGACTGACATGTCTGCTGGTAAGTCATAATTTAACCAGTGTGTGTTTATGCATACAATCAGACAGCTTGCCCATATGAATGTAAAAACATTTTGTTAGAGAAACTCAGAAGTTCAGCGCGCATAGCCACTACTTTTCAGTTCACATAGGCCTAGACTCCTCTCAGTCACTGAAGACAAGTCTGAGAAGTGTATTTGCCACAGGGTCAATATCAATTAAGTTGGAACCAACTGATCCAAAGAGCTAAGTAGTAGAATCGTGAAAAACCTTGACAGGGCAGAAGTTTGAATAAGTTCAAGAATGAGATGTGATGTTGCCTGTCATTTTATTTTATTTTATTTTATTTTATTTTATTTTATTTTATTTTATTTTATTTTTAATGGGATAAGGAATGAAAGGTGGATTTTTTTATGATTTTTTTATGATTTTCTTAGTTGCTGAGAAATAGTAATCGCCAGATGTATAGAACAGGAAGACTTATTGAAGGTGGTATGGTGGTATGTCTTTTTATGTCTAGAGTAATTTAATGATTTTTTTTTCCAATGTTCCATGTACCAATACCAAAGGTAAGTCCTGTTTGTGTGAACCAACAATAGGGAGGAGAGGGAGAGCTGATAAAAAAGGGATTTATGCACACGAGACGCAGGTCCTCAAAGTGTCAGGAATTAATATATGTGAAAGACAGAGTCCATGAGAGATCTGTGAGGAAGTCTCTGATTCTCTCTGCTGAGGAGCTGAGGAACTAGCTTTTGAGGGACAGATTAACTATTTTTTTAAGGTCAGTCAATAGTAATCAACACTTGCCTGTACAGGGACTCCAAGATGTATCTTCTTTTCATAAGGGCTTTGAAAATCTGACTTCAAAGAGATTGTCCCTTCAGGAGATGTGCAAGATTTAATGAACTTCCATGTGACATATAAAAGTCACACATATATTTGATAGAGAATAAGATGACCCAAACCATTCTAACTGAGGAAAACAGCGAATCCCTATGTACAATATGCAAAATGGTGTCAGCCTAGTGGAAGCTTATTGGTAACAACTTTCCCTTTGGTATGCACATACTGGACAAAGAAGAGACACACAGCAGTACAGAAAGATCTGTGCTTATATTCATTTTTCTGTAACTTACATTACATTCTTAGGGGTATTATGTGATTTTGGCTTTTTACAGTAGTTACATGGGAATATATATATATATATATATTTTAAGTTAGCACAATATGTTTTCTACACCTGAAAATATCAGCTTTCATTGAGTGATAAGACAGTGAACTATGAAAACAGTGAATGTTTTCCTAAGTGTTTATTGATCATAACCTTTACGAAATGTCACTATCTCTCATATTTACTTTTACCCACAGCAAATTTTACAGTCATACTTGCCTTTTTTTTTTTACCCTATAATTTTGTAGTCATTTGAATGCTAGCGCTCCCAGCAATCTAAAAGTATTTCCCTAAATATTTAATAATTGTTTGTTGGATGAGATGCATTATGAATCTAATACTACATAAACATTTTTATTGATTTCATTTGCTGCAAATCTTTTATCGTGTGAGCATTGCTTAGCTTGCAATACTTTTCAACCACGTAAAAGCCTTAAAAAATTTTCTTAGTACTTTCACTACTTTCACTATTTCACTATCCATTTTCTTTTTCCTCTTCCACTCTCTCTCTCTTTTTTTTTTTTTTTTTTTTGGTAACAGATCTTTGTGTCATGTGAGGTCACATGACTAGCAAACGGACCTGGAGTTACTGTCTTAAGAATTACTCTCCATAATTACAGTTCCTCTTAACATTTCTAGTACTTACTCGATGGATAAATATCACTCACTGTGATAGATTTCTGTGGATCAGGAAGGATTTTCAGACTCTTTTGTTTTTTTTTTCTTAAGATAGAAAGTGTGCTTTTCTATCCCACAACATTCTCTGAAGCAGGTGTATCACTAAACAGTGATCAGCAGTCAGTATGCACTGTTACAAGGACGTAGATTTGTTCTACTCCATTTTAATCATATAACATCTCTCTCATTGGATTCTTTTATAGATTGTGACCCTCTACTTTTCTTTCCTGATGTGATATTTCTGCAAAATTTCATCTACATACATAGTTCCAACTATTTTTATGATAATGACTCACAGTTCTTACTTTTCACTTCTGACTTTTCTCCTTGGTTTAATCCATCATCTATCACTTCCATTTTAACACAGTTCATAATGACGTTCCTATTTTCTCTTAATAATGCTCAAGGGAACTAGCGAAAATAGGATTATTCACATGAAGAAGGTAATTAGATTTTAACTTTGAGCTCTTCTATCTATTCTTTGAATCTTTTGAGGACAAAGTGCAAGACTGCTCAAATTGATGAGTTGCAAAATTGATCTGACTGAACTCTCTCACCATTTTTTTTTTTTTTTGCCCCTGTTACTCACAGAGAGAGAGAGAGAGAGAGAGAGTTTTAGAGTGTTTACCTGAAGTGTTAATTCCCCTTTGCAGACTTGTGTTTTTCAGGAATTATGGGGTCATTGGAGGGTCTGCCATTAGGCTACAACAACTCCACAGTGCTCCCACAGTGGTGAGTCCCCACAGTGACTCCAGCTGTGGTGCACTCAGGGTTCCTGAACTCTTGCAGAGCATCCCAGAGCAAGCCCCTCTTCTTTGGGCTGCACCATACTGAATCTCAAGCTTGCATTTGGATATACTTTATTATTGTATTGTATTGTATCTTTTCTTATCATATTTTTATGTAAGCCAAAAATGACAATTCGTTTTTGTTTTCAATGTGGTTTTATGCCTGGTTTCATTAACTTTTCGGAAGAAAGAGTGTCCTATAAATTTAGGTATAGAGATATGCCTGAATAAATATTTGTCTGAAGGCTGATCTGTAGCTAACCCCTATAGCAGGGAAACAGAAAATAAACTTCTTGTCTGAGAAGAGAGAATTATTTCCTCTTTACTTTATCTTACTGGTTTATACCTGGCCCAGTGGCAATGGGGAGAGGCAGATTCTAAGCTGGCATCAGTTCAATGACTTAGACTTCACCACTTTACATTTTCACAATGTCCTGATTTCTTGTCTCTTCTTCTATATAAAACTATTCTGCATGGATATGAAACTTCCTGCACACTTGCTGCTTAGTATAAACAGTACATAACGTACTTACTAATCTGGGTCTACCTTCAGTGGAACATTTGCGACACCTTTAGTGTTGTACATGCTTTTTAACAACTCTTCAATACTGTACATGCTCAATTCTCAGTTAAGAGAATCCTTCCACTATCCTCAAGGACTTTTCTGCATTTGCATTTAAAAGTTTCTGAATAAATTTCACATGGAAAATTGGAAGAACACATCAAACATGAGCACTTCTCTCTCTCAAGACAATCTCTTTGGCACTAGACTACAAAATGAGGCTTCCTTTTGCTTAGTTTCTCTCCTACCCAATAAATTCTATATTCTTTTCTGTATAATGGTAGAGGTACAACAGAGAGTACTTCTTAATGTCTGTCTAAATTGGCTTCCAAAATTGTTAAAAAGGCTGTGAATTCCCTTATATCATTATACACTGATAGCACAGCAGTGCTACAGCCTTTACTAAAGATAATCTGGAGATATTTTTTCTTTCCTCAGACATGTCTATTTGAATGAGAATTAAAGCTTTTCACATGAATTTTGCTTTCTGTTAAGATGGAACTCTCCATAGCAGGTGAAAGTGCATCCAAATATCTATGAAGAGAAAAGTAATGAGGAAAGGCATGGCAGAAACTGCACTAGCACCTTTGTTGTATGACTACAATAACATTTTATATCTCTTCACTGGTAACCTTTGTGATTCACTGATTTCTTCAGCCTTCAGTGATACAAGGAGGGCCACATTCTATTAAATGTAGCATTCACCTTCACAATAGAAATAATGCTACAGTCACTGAGGTTTTTTGAAGAAACAGAGCTGCTTGCCCATTGTACAGAAGCATTAGAGTTAAAGAGAGAAAAGACTGCGTAAGTAAACTAGATACTTAGGGCTGTCTGCATCACATTAAGACATGGGAAAGTAGCTGCAGTGAAAGAACATATATAGGGTAAAATATTTACCTGTGAAATTAGTGGGAAATTCATAAGGTAGACTGGCAGACATTGGATGCTCTATAGTCTGTATTTGGAGTTAAATTGAGTTTTTGAGACGGAATAAATAGATATTGCAATAAATAGATAATTGACAAGGAATTTATGAACTTGACAGGAGTGGTGGTATTAAAGAAAATTTGTGTCTGTGTAAATGAGAAACATAATCTGGCCATTATGTTTAAAGTCACTGGATTCCATGTGCTTTCTAGTTATAACACAAAGCAACTATATAGATAGATGCCAAATAAATCAGTAAGTAAGCTTTGTATTCTGAGTTCTGTGTGTCCCTGTAAGAATAACATCTTCAGCACTCCTAAATTTATTTTCATTGCCTCCTATTGGAAATTTCTTGGACTGGCTCTCATAAAGGGAGAGACAGATTCAGTTGTCCTTTAGCTCATTAAAAAGAAGAGATGCAGTTGCTATGTCAGATTACACAGCCCTAAGGTATATTCTAACTTAAAAAAAAAAATAATAATTACAACAATAGAAACTTGTAACACCATCTGCTTCATTATGTCAATTTAACTGTGTGGCAGAAAGCCACTTGGATTTTCCACATCAGAGGGACACATGCTTAGAACCACTATATGTCCTTACAGTTTTCTATAGATATTCCCTGCAACACACACACACACAAAAAAACTAGCCTAATAAATATTACTTTTTAAACAATGCCTACATATCCTTATATAAACACATGCATATATGAGGGTTCACCCTGCCTACAAAACCATTTTTCAATCACCTATAGTTTATTTTTAACTACTTTAAAATATACTATGAAAATGATTTCTGTTTCTTGGGACTAGAGAAGGATTTTTCAGATGATTGCACACAATTTCATACTATGGTTCCTATTAATCTATTGATTAAGAATAGAACAGCTAGTCCCTGCTGCAGACATACTCCTCCAGACTTACTCAAGATTGCCTTCACCTTCATTTTGCTGATGGCAAATGTTTATCTAACTGCTAAAATATTTAAGAAAAAAAAAAAAAAAAAAAAAAAAAAGACCTCTTCCATGAGGACTTGCATATTTCCAGCATACAAACTGGCTCAAGTAACTAGGTGTTAGTGAACATTTTTCTCATTTAGAAACTCTGGAGATATTGATAGCCTGTTTAGGCACAGACAAGTCTAAAGCAGTACTTTCACTTGAATAATCACTATGCTAGTACTTGTCATTTGCGTTAAAATCACTGATGAAGACAAGATGGCAAATAATTCACTCACAAAATACGGAAGTAGTCAACAGAGTCAGAAGTATACAATTAATAAAAAAAACACAGATGATTAGTGCTGGAAAATTATGTTTCTCTCTTTATCTCTGTATCCAACCAACAAGCTGTACCTGTTTACCCATATGTGTGGTCAGAACCTTGATATCCAAAGGATGCTTGATCTGAGATTACACATCCTCAGGTCATATTCATACTAGAAAACTTAAAGCCAAGGAAACACAACACGTATTTGTGTCAGGACTCATGCGAGTTCAGCTCTCTCTCAGGTTTGGAAAAATGAGGGTGCTTTTGGGCCTCAGAAGGAGGGACTTCAAACAATCTCAAATACTGACTCTCCTGATCTCTTCAAAATAAGTTAATCTCCCTTTGGCAAGGCAGTTGCTGTCATAGTCTGAACTATTACCCAGTGTTTTAAACTTTTTGCAGAGTAAAAATTTTGACTGCTTAGAACATACGAAAATTTTACTGAAACTTATACTATAGATAATCGTGCATGCTTGTAACTCAGCAGCCTTTTGAGATGGAACTACTTAGATTCTTTTTTTTTTTTTTTTTTTCCTTTTTTCACGTTTGCTTTAAATGCCAGAAAGCTTTTTGTCTAGCACCATGTCTAAATGGTGAACTAAAACAAAGAAGGTAAAAAAAATAGATCTATTGAGTAAAACAGATAAAAGAAAAAGGATTTTAAACAAATATCCCCTTGTCTACTCTAATTTGCAAAGCTGGATCCTTTCTTGAAGAACGGGTCTGATTATTTGTTGCCAACAAAATCCCCCAAATGCCCTTTGGGATTTTAGTAATATCATCCTCTTTTCCACTGTCTTTGAGACATAGCTATGGATTGCTTCCTTGATCTTCTCAAATGCCTCCTATTCCACTCATGCTTCAGCTTCTTTGCTCCTAGTCTCTTGCTGTCTCTGCCTCCCCCATGCTGTACTCCAGAAACCCCTCTTTGCTGAGCACTCCATTGTATTTTCAGGTACAGTGATCTCTGTCAATCTAGTTTTCCTTTCAGAAGTTTTCACATGTCCCTGAGCTTAATGGGATTTACAGTCAGGAGACTGTAAACCAGCAATTTTTCTTTCTGCTACTCAGTTACACTCCTTTAAAGTACTATAATATCTACGTACAACAGATTATGAGCAAATACATGTCCTTTGATACAGCACGAGAAGAGAGACATTGATGCTTCATTCTAATCTGTAAACAGGAAATATCAATATATTTGTCTCATCATTCACTGGATGAGACTGGATGTGATAGTAATTAAGCATATTAGGAAAGAAGGTCTGGGTAAACTACCTCCAAGGAAACCAAAGTTGTCTTAATTTAATAACAAATAAGATAGATAAGATAGTACATATTTTTCTTTAGAAAATTAATGTACTTCATGAAATAATCAATAACAGATGACCAACACATGCACGCAATACTTGTATACGTAAACTTAATCAGAGATTACAGTTGTATATCAATGAAAATAGGTTTCAAACAAAATGTAATGTTTTGGATGGTCTCTTGAGAAGAATACCAACAAAAGCCAATCACAATAATGTTCAGTCTCTGGGTAAATGATTAGATGTGAATTTAACCAATTGTGAATATGAAATTATTCCATCCATTAATAACAAATCTATCTCTTTTGATCCAGGTATGTGTATGTGCATATCGCAGGTCTGTAAGTTACGGCAAATCACTGAATTGTGAATAACCTGCTTGATTATGCATTTGTGTGTTATATGACCTTAACTGAAGAGAGTGATTTTCGTTATATGATACTCTTAGTAGTAATTCTTATGTTACAAAAATCTTTTAAATTAGTTGACGAATTAAGTGTCCTCTGGAGTAAATTTTGAATTGCAACCCATGTTAGACAATTTTATTATTACAGGTAGTTACCCAGGATACAAAATAGTAATGCATTATACAGTGCATCAAATAATGATGAAATTGCTCATGTTGCCACTCTCACAGATAATGAGGAATGTCTCTTGTGCCGGGAATCTCTCCTAGGTGATCGCCTGTGGCAATAAGAAATCTGAACTTGGCTTTGCATCCATCCTAAAGCTGTGATTTAATTTGTTAGAGTTATCTCATTAATTGTAAAGCTGTATTCGCTAGGAAATCAAACACTTAGAAATGGAGTAGTAGCTATACAACAAAACAAACAACTGTGAGCAGCCTTCAGACTTATGCAGCTTATCGCAGAGAAGGATCTAGTAGTAAGGAACAACCTCCTCCAAGAAAATACATTGCTCAGTCTTGATCAAGAATCTTGCACCATAAGAAGGTTTTCTGTATCCTTGATGCTTTTACAAGTGATAGTCTACAATTTGTGTACTATGAAAGAGAAGGGAGAAATGTAGCCCTGAAAATATTACCTTGCCATTTCTAGTCATAGTTTAGCAGCTCCGTATTAAATTGTTAAATCATTAAGTACAGGCCTCGTGATTCATTAGGCTTGCTTTGAACTTGTCTTGGCCTGCCTGGAGTTTGCTTTCAATTGTGTGGTGTAATGTCTATCGTTATAATAGTATTAATATATTTTTCTAACTAATATATGGCAATCAAAAATAATTGTCTGCTCTAGGATGGGCTATGACCTTAAAACAAAAATGCAGTGTAGAGGAGTGCAGGAGTAAGTACAGGCACAGAGTGATAACAGAGGGTAGGGCTATAAACTGCTCGGACGTTGTCAAATACTTGTCATTAAAAGAGTACAACCTTAGGAGCTGGGTAAAACTGAATTTAGGGATGAGAGAGAGAAAAAACATAGAACTGAAGACTATTGGTAGTTGGACTCTGTTAGCAAAATTATAAAAGTAACAGCAAGGACAAAGGAGGAAGAAGACATCAACATAAACAGCCTCCTTTCCTCCAGTGAAGAAATCAGGATGCTGATACCTTGTAGTAGGTCCCCTGCCACTTCTTCTTCAAGAAGGCTGGTGTCACTGACCTTAAGACTCACAGGAGAAGTAGAAGATTGAGCCTAATGATATAGAGAAGACATAAATGCTACAGAGTTTTAATATTATTACTGAGACTTTTTTTCTCTATAGTAGCAAGTTTTTATATTTTTATCCTTTTTTGCAATAAGTAAGGTTGGAATAATAACCTTTTCATTAGCATGTTAAGATTTCAATTAGATTAACAATAAATGATTGGTTTCAAATATAATTTGTATTCCCTTTTTGCTTATATGAAAATCTTGCATGCAAAAAATGAGAAGGTAACTCTTTAAGTGGAGAGTTATTGTGTAGACTTCTGAGACTAATTCATTTCCTATGTATCAAAAATCTTTAAGCACGCATATTTCTCTAAAGTTCAATTAAAATTAAATACTTCAAAGGATAAATACTGTGAGCAGTTTATGAGATGCTTAGAAATAAAGTAAGTTTCATGATACCTTTCTTCTTAAATGATTCCACAGCCCTAAAGAGAGTAGAACCATTTGTTCAGATCTGAGCAGAATATTGGTCAATCAAACACATACACCAGATACACACAACAATAATTTAATTCGCTAGTGAAATGTTCTAAGACGAAACGCTTGAACTGCTTAATAGCATGAAGTAACTCTAATTTAGGTATCTAGAGTGCAATTGCTTAAACTGGAATTTGGCCAGGATGCAGACATAGAATCCCAGTCCCCTTCTATGGATTCATTGACTTTTTAATTGCTACAAGTACATAGAACCTTAGTTTCACATTTATTCTAAGAACTAAAAATTATTTTAATGCAATCCAGTAAGATAAGTTTTTTAAAAAAAGGTTTTTAATATATTTAGATATAGTTGCATCATCTACACTAGTATGTATCTTTCAACTTTAATATGCCTAATCATCTATTTCCATTTCCTCTTTCTTTTTTTGCAAACCCTACACAAACTTATACTTTCCAATGAAAATAGAAATAATCCATTTCATTTTATTTCAGTCATCATTACATGAGATTTTAGAGAAATGCAGTGTAAATGTTCTCACCTGGGCTATTCGTTCTCATATTTTTTTTTTCATTTGTTTGTTTATAACATTCTTTCCCTTGAGAAGAAAGTGTGAGGTTGGTGCCATACTTCAGTACAGAAATAAAATGCTTGGAACAGAGATCAACATATATTTTATAAAAGATTCCATACTTAATTTCACAGGAACTTTTTTTTAATAACATTCAATGTCTATGAATCAGAGCCATTTCATTTTCAATTTGATTTTTTAACATTTATAACCAGATATTTTTCATTCTGTCTAGATTCAAAAATGTTCATAAATTTTCCTAGATTTCAACATCTTTGAAAATCTTATCTCCCTCAGATTCTATCTGTTTTTCCTCAAGGGCTAATGATTAGAAGAGCAAGAGGAACTAAACACATTGTTCCAATTGAAACACTGTTTGTTTATACATCAAAGAAAAAAACCGAGATGTAAAATTCAAAAAAAATTGAAAGAAAATGAAAATTAGAATTCTAACAAGAACACTTACAACTGTTGTTCATGTCACTAACATTTTTTTTTCATCAATACCTGTTTTAGTGAGAAGTTTTCTGCTTTGTGACATATTGGCTATTTTTTGTATCTTCTCTTGTCGTTATTCTGCCTCATTGTATTTAGGTGACTAAGGCATTTTTTTCATTTTCCACTTTTTACTTTATTACCTGAGTATCTGTGACCGTTATTTAACTAAAGACTCATCTATTTAATACCTCCATAAAATGGAAAGCAGTTCCTGCTAACTTCTGTAATGTAGCAATAGTTTGATTTTTATACTAATACTAATTTTAATACTAATGAGACTGAAAAAAAAATATATTCAAGAAAGTGTCTATTTTTTTTTCTACTCCGGGACCAACAAATATGCATTTATATTTTCTATATTCTGTTTTTTAGTATATATTGGTGAATCAAGAATGACAGTAGAAATTTTTATTTAAAGCTTGGTCTGTTTCTGAAGAAAATCAGGACTAGATTAACAAACAGCTGGTGAATATTGCTGAAGTAATATTCCAGAAGCCAGATAACAGGGTCGTATCATTCTGAGATAGGTCTGTATGTCAGCACTGCCACACTGGATGTTAGGAAAGAGCCGTGAATTACGTCGACACATCATCTTGATAAATGATCTATCTGGCTTCCACTTAAATTAAACATCTGCAACCCATCTGAGTGCCGCCACACGCTGACACTGCCTGAAACTTCAGAAACTACTCTGAAGTTCTTTGTAATCTCTGGGATAAAAAAATAAAAATCACTTCGTGCAGAATAGTCCAATTAGGAATACTGAAACGTCTCAATTTCAATAAAACATTCAGGAAAACACTGTCACATAACAGGTAAGTATCTACAGATGTGTGGTGTACTATTTCCTTTTTCTTTTCTACAGGTCCCAATAATCCCGAAGAAGCATCTATTTTGCATACAGGTTGCTGCCCTTTTTATCAAAAATTATGCAAAATGTCATTCATTATATTCTATTTCGGATTTAAAGATTGACAGACTCTTGCAAAGCCTGGATTTCTCATGCCAGTGACTAAATCTGGCACAGATTTTCCTAAATTACATGCCATACTGCAGCTGACTTGATGTAAATGCAGCAATGTTCTCCCTTTAAGTGAATGTCTTTTAGAGACAAGATAGCGATACAACCAGTACTTTGGGAAAAGTAAAGACCTTTCTTTTGAATGACATTACAGAGCCTGTGGTGCTTAGTGTGCATGAACCTTATTTTTTTCTTCTTTTCACTTCTATAATCTCACACTCTCAATAAAACATCTTCCTGCATATTAGGCAATCTAGAGGACAGATAAAGTATCTCTGAGTTATATATTACGTTATAATAAATGCTTATTATAGGTACAATGTTCTACTACACACAAGGGAGCATGGAACAAAATGTAAAGTGTAACAGGTAACATTTTCACATATTCTTGCCAAATATTGGAAGAGGTATGATATTAGAATTAACCTAATTCCAAAAT